>NW_012317430.1:0-1929 GCF_000151885.1 Dipodomys ordii
GCTTTGCTTCTCTCTCTGCTCTGCTCTCCATCTGGTTCTCGTCTCTTCTCCAGATCTGCTCTTCTGCTTCTCGTCGGCTTCAGGGTCTTCTCTGCTTCTCAGCTTCATCTGCTTCTATTTCTGCATCTCTTTCTGTGTCTGCTTCTCCTTCTGCTTCTGCTTCTTCTCCTTCTTCTATTTCTTCTCCTTCTGCTTCTCCCGCTTCTGCTTCTCCTTCTTCTCCTTCTGTTTCTCTTTATGATTTTCCTTCTGCTTCTCCTTCTCCTCCTTCTTCTGCTTCTCCTTCTGCCTCTGCTTCTGCTTCTCCTTCTGCATCTTCTTCTGTTTCAAATTCTCCTTCTTCTGCTTTTCATTCTGCTTCTGCTTCTCCTGCTTCTGCTTCTCCTGCTTCTCCTTCTCCTTCTCTTTCTGCTTCTGCTTATCCTTCTGTTTCTTCTACTCCAAATCCTTCTCTTTCTCCTTCTCCTTCTTCTGCTTCTGCTCCTCCTGCTGCTTCCTCTCCTGCTTCTTCTGCATTTTCTCTTTCTTCTACTTCAGATTCTGCTTATTCTGCTTCTCCTGCTTCTCCTTCTGCATCTCCTTCTGCTTGTGCTTGTCCTTATTCTGCTTCTGCTTCTCCTTCTTTTGCTTCTCCTTTTGCTTCTGCTTCTTCTGCTTGTCCTTCTCCTTCTGCTTCTTCTGCTTCTCCTGCTTCTCCTTCTGCATCTTCTTCTGCTTCTCCTTCTCCTTCTTCTGCTTCTCCTTCTGATTCTCCTTCTGCTTCTTCTTATTCTGCTTTACCTGCTTCTCTTTGTGCTTCTCCTTCTGCTTCTCCTTCTCTTTCTCCTTCTCCTTCTTGTTCTTCTGCTTTTCCTTCTGCTTCTGCTACAACTGCTAGTGCTTCTTACTTCTTCTGTTTCTTCTGCTTCTCCTTCTGCTTTTGATTCTCTTTCTGCTTCTGCTTCTCCTTCTGCTTCTCCTTCTGCTTCTCCAGATTCTGCTTCTTCTGCTTTTCCTGCATCTCCTTCTGCTTCAGGTTCTGCTTCTGCTTCTTCGGATTCTTATGCTTTTGCTTCTCCTGCTTCTGCTTCTTCTGCTTCCTCTCCTTCTCTTTCTGCTTCTCCTTCTGTTTCTGCTTCTCCTTATGCTTCTGCTTCTTGTCCTTCTCCTGTTTCTTCTGCTTCTGCTTCTCCTGTTTCTGCATCTCCTGCTTCTCCTTCTGCTGCTCTTTCTGCTTCTCCTGCTGCTTTTCCTTCTCCTGCTCCTTCTTCTGCTTCTCTTTCTGCTTCTCCTTATGTTTCTCCTTCTCATTCTCCTTCTCGTTCTTCTGCTTTTCCTTCTGCTTCTCCTTCGGCTTCTGCATCTTCTGCTTCTTCTGCTACTGCCTCTGCTTCTTCTGTTTCTTCTGCTTCTCCTTATGCTTTTCCTTCTCTTTCTGCTTCTGCTTCTCCTTCTGCTTCTCCAGATTCTGCTTCTTCTGCTTCTCCTGCTTCTCCTTTTGCTTCAGGTTCTGCTTCTGCTTCTTCTGCTTCTGCTTCTCCTGCTGCTGCTTCTTCTGCTTCTCCTGCTTCTCTTTCTGCTTTTCCTTCTGTTTCTGCTTCTTCTTCTGCTTCTGCTTCTTCTCCTTCTGTTTCTTCTGCTTCTGCTTCTCCTTCTGCTTCTCCTATTGATTCTGCTGCCCTTCCTTCTCCTTCTCCTTCTCCTACTTCTGCTTCTCCTTCTGCTTCTGCTTCTTCTGCTTCTCCTGCTTCTCCTTCTGCATCTTCTTCTGCTTCTGCTTCTTCTTCTGCTTCTTCTTCTGCTTCTGCTTCTCCTTCTTCTGCTTCTCCTCCTGATTCTCCTTCTGCTTCTCCTTCTGCTGCTCCTTCTCCTTCTTCTGCTTCTCCCTCTGCTTCTGCTTCTTATGCTTCTTCTTTTTCTTCTGGTTCTGCTTCTGCTGCTTCTGCTTCT
>NW_012317431.1:0-1929 GCF_000151885.1 Dipodomys ordii
GGAGAAGCAGAGGCAGAAGAAGAAGCATAAGGACAAGCACAAGCAGAAGGAGATGCAGAAGGAGAAGCAGGAGAAGCAGAAGAAGCAGAAGCTGAAAGAGAAGCAGAAGTAGGAGAAGGAGAAGGAGGAGAAGCAGAAGCAGAAGGAGAAGCAGAAGCAGAATGAGAAGCAGAAAGAGAAGCAGGAGGAGGACAAGAAGCAGAAGCAGGAGAAGCCGAAAGAGAAGAAGCAGAAACAGAAGCAGAAGGAGAAGCAGAAGCAGAAGGAGAAGCAGCAGAAGAAGTAGAACCAGAAATTCAGGCACGAGAAACAGAAGAAGCAGAAGCAGAAGGAGAAGCAAAAAGAGAAGCAGAAGGAGAAGTAGAAAAAGCAGCAGAAGAAGCAGAAAAACAAGCAGGAGAAGCAGAAGCAGAAAGAGAAGTAGAAGCAGAAGAAGCAGAAGAAGCAGAAGAAGAAGCAGTAGAAGCCTAAGAAGCAGAAGCAGGAGAAGCAGAACCAGAAGAAAAAGAAGAAGCATAAGAAGCAGAAGCAGAGGGAGAAACAGAAGAAGGAGAAGGAGCAGCAGAAGGTGAAGCAGAAGGAGATGCAGAAGCAGAAAGAGAAGCAGAAATAGAAGGAGAAGAAGAAGGAGAAGTTGGAGAATAAGCAGAAGCAGAAAGAGAAGCAGAAGAAGGAGAAGGAGAAGCAGAAAGAGAAGGACAAGCAGGAGAAGCAGAAGAAGCAGAAGCAGAACGAGAAGCAGAAGAAGAAGGAGAAAGAGAAGGATTAGGAGTAGGAGGAGCAGAAGCAGAATAAGAAGCAGAAAGAGAAGCAGAAGGAGAAGCAGAAGGAGAAACAGAAGAAGCAGAAGCAGGAGAAGCAGAAGCAGAAGCAGAATGAGAAGCACAAGAAGAAATTGAAGGAGAAGGAGAATGAGACGGAGAAGCAGAAGGAGCAGTAGGAGAAGCAGATGAAGAAGAAGCAGGAGAAGCAGAAACAGAAGAAACAGAAGGAGAAGAGCAGAAGCAGAAGGAGAAGCAGAAGGAGAAGCAGAAGCTGAAGCAGTTGAAGTAGAAGAAGATGATTCAGAAAATGCAGAAGAAGCAGCAGGAGAAGCAGAAGAAGAAGAAGGAGAAGGAGAAAGAGAAGGATTAGGAGTAGGAGAAACAGAAGGATAAGCAGAAGCAGAAAGAGAAGCAGAAGGAGAAGCAGGAGAAGCAGAAGAAGCAGAAGCAGGAGTAGCAGAAGCAGAATGAAAATCAGAAGAAGGAGAAATTGAAACAGAAGAAGATGCAGAAGGAGAAGCAGAAGTAGAAGCAGAAGAAGGAGAAGCAGAAGGAGAAGCATAAAGAGAAACAGAAGGAGAAGCAGGAGAACAGAAGCAGGAGAAGCAGAATCAAAAGAAATAGAAGAAGGATAAAAAGCAGAAGCAGAAAGAGAAGCAGAAACAGAAGGAGTAGCAGAAATAGAAGCAGAAGAAGCTGAAGAAGCAGAAGCAGAACCTGAAGCAGAAGGAGAAGCAGAAGAAGCAGAATCTGGAGAAGAAGGAGAACCAGAAGGAGAAGCAGAAGCAGAAAGAGAAGCAAAAGCAGGAGAAGCAGAAAGAGAAGCAGAAGAAACAGAAGAAGCAGAAGCAGTAGCAGTAGCAGAAGAAGCTGAAGATGCAGAAGCAGATAGAGAAGCAGCAGGAATAGCAGAATAACGAGAAGGCGAAACAGAAGGAGAAGATGAATGAGAAGCAGAAGGAGAAGCAGGAAAAACAGAAGAAGCAGAAACAGACGGAGAAGCAGAAGAAGGAGAAGCAGAAGCAGAAGAAGAAGCAGAAGTAAAAGAACAAGCAGAAGGAGATGCATAAGGAGTAGCAGGAGAAGCAGAAGAAGCAGAAGCAGAAGGAGAAGAAGAAGGAGAAGAAGCAGAATCAGAAGAAGCAGAAGGAGAAGTAGAAATGAT
>NW_012317432.1:0-1929 GCF_000151885.1 Dipodomys ordii
TTTCCCTCGCTGTGTCCCGCTGTGTCCCCCGCTCTGTCCCCCTGTGTCCACCGCTGTGTCCCGCTGTTTCCCCCGCTGTGTCCCGCTGTGTCCTCCCTGTGTCCCCCGCTGTCTCCCGCTCTGTCCCCCGCTGTGTCTCACGCTTTGTCCCCGCTGTGTCCCACTGTGTTCCGCTGTGTCCCGCTGTGGCACCACTGTGTCCCGTTGTGTCCACAGCTGTGTACCACGCTGTGTAACGCTGTGTCACCGCTGTATCGACGCTGTGTCCCGCTGTGTCCCGCAGTGTCCCCCGCTGTGTCCCCGGCTGTGTCCTCGCTGTGTTCCTCGCTGTGTCCCGCTGTGTCCTCGCTGGGTCCCCCTCTGTGTCCCGCTGTGTCCCCCGCTGTGTCCTGCTGTGTCCCGCTCTGTCCCTGCTGTGTCCCGCTGTGTCATGCTGTGTCCTCGCTGTGTCCCCGCTGTCTCCCGCTCTGTCCCCCGCTACGTCTCACGATTTGTCCTCGCTGTGTCCCACTGTGTCCCGCTCTGCCCCCACTGTGTCCCGTTGTGTCCACAGATGTGAACCACGCTGTGTAACGCTGTATCCCCGCTGTATCGACGCTGTGTCCCGCTGGGTCCCGCTGTGTCTTCGCTGTGTTCCCCGCTGTGTCCCGCAGTGTCCCCCGCTGTGTCCCCCACTGTGACCTCGCTGTGTCCCCCACCGTGTCCCGCTGTGTCCTCGCTGGGTCCTCCGCTGTGTTCCGGTGTGTCCCCCGCTGTGTCCCGCTGTGTCCTGCTCTGTCCCTGCTGTGTCCTGTTGTGTCCCGCTGTGTCCCCGCTGTGTGTCCTCTGTGTTCCGCTGTGTACCTCGCTGTGTCCAGCTTTGCCACCGCTATGTTACGCTGTGTCCCCTCTGTCCCCCGCTATCCCCTCCTGTGTCCACCGCTGTCTCCCGCTGTGTCACGCTGTATCCCCCACTTTGTCCCGCTGTGTCCCCGCAGTGTCGCCGCTGTGTCCCGATGTGACACACTGTGTCCTGTGGTGTCCCGCTTTGTCCCCTGCTGTGTTTCCCGCTGAGTCCCGCTTTGTCCCCGTTGTGTCCCGCTGTGACCCTGCTCTGTCCCCCGCTGTGTCCCACTGTGTCCGCCTCTGTGTCCCAATGTGTCCTGCTGTGTCCCCCGCTGTGTCCCGCTGTGTCCCGCTGTGTCCCGCTGTGTCCCGCTATGTCCCCCACTGTGTCCCGTTGTGTCCCCTGCTGTGTACCCCGCTGTGTCCCGCTGTGTCCCTGCTGTATCAACGCTGTGTCCCGCTGGGACCCGCTGGGTCCTCTCTGTGTACTCCGCTGTGTTCCACTGTGTCCCCCGCTGTGTCCCTCACTGTGTCCCGCTGTTTCCCCCGCTGTGTCCCGCTCTGTCCTCCCTGTGTCCCCCGCTGTGTCCCGCTGTGTCCCCCGCTGTGTCCCACTGTGTCGCCTGTTGTGTCCCTGCTGTGTCCCGCTGTGTTCCGCTGTGTCCCGCTGTGTCCTCGCTGTGTCCCCGCTGTGTCCTTCTTTGTCCCCCGCTGTGTCCCGCTGTGTACACCTCTGTGTCCCCCGCTCTGTCCCTGCTGTGCCCCGCTGTGTCCCGCTGTGTCCCACTGTGTACTTCTGTGTCCCCCGCTGAGTCCCGTTTTGTCCCCGCTGTGTCCCAATGTGTCCTCGCTGTGTCCCCCGCTGTGTCCCGCTGTGTCCCCCCTGTGTCCCCCGCTGTGTCCCGCTGTGTCCCTATGTGTCCTCGCTGTGTCCCCGCTGTGTCCCGCTTTGTCCCCTCTGTGTCCCCCACTGTTTCCCGATGTGTCCCCTGCTCTGTCCCACTTTGTCCACCGCTGTGTCCCTCCTGTGTCCCCGCTGTGTCCCGCTGTGTCCCCTCATGTCCAAAATGTGTCCTCACTGTGTCCCACGCTGTATCCCGCTGT
>NW_012317433.1:0-1929 GCF_000151885.1 Dipodomys ordii
GCATCTCCTTCAGCATAAGCATCTTCAACTTCTCCTTCTGCATTTGCATCTCTTTCAACTTCTACTTCTCCTTCTGCTTCTCCAGATTCAACTTCTTCTGCTTATCCAGCTTCTCCTTCTGCATCAGATTCAGCATTTGCATTATCGGCTTCATCTGCTTCTCCTGCTGCTGCTTCTTCTGCTTCTCCTGCTTCTCTTTCTGCTTTTCCTTCTGTTTCAGCTTCACCTTCCGCTTCTGCTTCTTCCCCTTCTTCTGTTTCTTCTGCTTCGGCTTC
Source organism: Dipodomys ordii (assembly GCF_000151885.1). NCBI lineage: Eukaryota > Metazoa > Chordata > Mammalia > Rodentia > Heteromyidae > Dipodomys > Dipodomys ordii. The sequence goes on from NW_012317433.1 coordinate 276, forward strand.
TCCAGCTTCTGCTTCTCCTGCTTCTCGTTCTGCTTCTGCTTCTCGTTCTGGCTTCTCTTTCTGCTTCTCTTTCTGCTTCTCTTTCTCCTTCTCCTTCTCCTTCTTCTGCTTCTCCTTCTGCTTCTGCTTCTCCTTCTGCTTCTGCTTCTGCTTCAATTTCTCCTTCTGCTTCTCATTCTGCATCTGCGTCTTCTGTTTCTTCTGCTTTTCCTGCTTCTGCTTCTCCTGCTTCTCCTACTTCTCGTGCTGCTTCTCCTTCTGCGTCTCTTTCTGCTTCTGCTTATCCTTTTGCTTCTCCTACTCCTAATCCTTCTCTTTCGCCTTCTCCTTCTTCTTCTTCTGCTTCTCCTGCTGCTTCTGCTTCTGCTTATTCTACTATTTCTGTTTGTTCTGCTTCAGATTATGCTTCTTCTGTTCCTACTTCTGCTTCAGATTCTGCTTCTGCTTCTTCGGCTTCTCCTGTTTCTTCTGCTTCTGCTTCTCCTGCGTCTTCTGCTTCTCCTGCTTCTCTTTCTGCTTCTGCTTATCCTTCTGTTTCTCCTACTCCTAATCCTTCTCTTTCTCCTTCTCCTTCTGCTTCTTCTGCTTCTCCTGCTGCTTCTTCTTCTGCTTCTTCTGCTTTTTCTGTTTCTTCTTCTTCTGCTTCAACTTCTGCTTCTTCTTCTTCTCCTTCCGCTTCTGTTTCTCCTTCTGCTTCTGCACTTCTCCTTCTTCTGCTTCTGCTTCTCCTGATTCTTCTTCTTCTGCTCTCCTAATTTTCCTTCTGCTTGTCCATCTCATTCTCTTTCTCCTTCAATTTCTCCTTCTTGTGCTTCTCATTCTGCATCTGCTTCTGCTTCTCCTGCATCTGCTTCTTCTGATTCTCCTTCTGCTTCTCTTTCTGCTTCTAATTCTGCTTCTGCTCCTCCTACTCCTAATCCTTCTCTTTCTCCTTCTTATTCTTCTGCTTCTCGTTCTGCTTCTGCTTCTTCTGCTTGTTCTGTATCTTCTGCTTCTGCTTTTCCAGCCTCTGATGCTTCTGCTTCTCCTTCTGCTTCAGGTTCTCCTTCTGCTTCTTCAGCTTCTTCTGTTTCTTATGCTTCTGCTTCTCCTGCAACTGCTTCTTCTGCTTCTGTTTCTATTTCTGCTTCTCCTTCTGCTTCTGCTTCTCCTTCTGCTCCTTCTCCTTCTTCTGTTTCTTCTTCTTCTTCTGCTTCTCCCGCTTCTGCTTCTTCTGCTTCCCCTGATTGTCCTTCTGCTTCTGCTTCTCCTTCTCCCTCTTTTGCTTCTCTTTCTGCTTCTGCTTCTTCTGATTCTCCAACTTCTCCTTCTGTTTCTGCTTCTCTTTCTGCTTCTGCATCTCCTTCTGCTTCACCTTCTGCTGCTCCTTCTCCTTCTTCTGTTTCTCCCTCTGCTTCTACTTCTGCTTCTTATGCTTCTTCTATTTTCTTCTGCTTCTGCTTCTCCTGCTTCTGCTTCTTATGCTTCTACTGCTTCTTCTTCTGGTTCTGCATCTTCAGCTTCTAATTCTCTTTCTGCTTCTGCTTCTCCTGCTTGTTTTTCTGCTTCTTCTGCTGCTTCTCCTTCTGCTGCTTCTTTTACTACTCCTTGTGAAATCTCTTTTTGCTTCTCCTTCTGCTACTGCTTCTGCCTCTTCTGTTTCTCCTGTGAAGAA
>NW_012317434.1:0-1929 GCF_000151885.1 Dipodomys ordii
CCTTCCTTCTTTCCGCTCGTTTTCGCTAGACTTTCCCGTCCGCGAGCGCGCGCGGCCGGCGAGTCCTCTCAACCCGCACGCCCCCCCGCCAACCCGGGCCCGAGGCCGGAGTCGTGTATGTGTGAGGCCCGGCCGGCCGGAGTCGGCGTTGGAGAGAGAGTGAGCGCAGTTCCCGGTCTCGCCCTCCCTGTACCCCCTTCGCCGCCCCGAGTGGTAGTTCCCGTTCCCGTTCCCGTCCCCAGCGCCGTGGAGAGAGGGACAGTCCCGCTCCACCCGTCCGCTCTCTCCCCCACCCCCCTCCGCGCGCCGGCGCGCACCCGTCCGCGGCGGAGAGGGTGGCCGCCCGAGCGCCCCCTTCTCCGTCTTTCTCTCCAAGACGAGTCGGATTGACCAGTTGCCACGCGGGGACTTCACCGATCTCCCCCCCGCACTTCGGCACCGCGGTCGACCAGTTGTCTGTCCCGTTTCGGAATTAGTCTCTGGGGCTCCGGCCCCGGGTGCCCGCGACCTCCTTCCCTGGCGGGACGGCGGTCGACCAGTTGTCTTTCCTCTGTCGTAGCCATAACGACGGGGAGGGGGGAGGGCGGGGTTTCGACCGCCAGCCGACGTGTTGCGGAGGGGGAGGGGGAGGGGGAGGAGTCGCTCGTTCCCTGGATAGATCCGTCTCCCCTCCTCTCCACCATTCTCTCCCTCCCCCCCAGCCCCCCCCCGCCTTCGGGCTTCCCTGGAGTCCTGCTCCTAATATCTCTTTAATATCTCTTTATCTTCCAGCCCCTGCTTCCTGACCGGATGGTGATATCTGAAGCACTCAGCGGCAACCAGACAGCCAGAGGGGAACGCGAGCCATCCATGCAGGTGGCGTAACAGTCCATCCTCACCCCCCCACCCCCGCAGGCGATTACTCGACCACGACCACGACCTCCGGCCCCCCCCCCGCACCAAAATCCACAACCCTACCCTCGGAACAAAATAAAACAAATTTGCTTGAATCTCACGCTGCCTTTTGTTTGTAATTGACGCAATAGGCGAACGGGAGGGATCTCATTTCTGGTGCCTGACGGGGGGGGAGGGGGGAGGGGGCGGGGGAATTGGAGAGGAGAGAAGAGGGGGCAGAGGGCATCTCAGTGTATCTGTGTGTGTGCGTGCGTGCATCTTTGAGGAAACTCAAAGATCGGACGCGACAGAGCATGTATGTAGTCCAGCCGGACCAATTCACCACGTCTCTGTCTCTTGTCTCTCTGTTTCTCTTTCTCTATTTCTCTCTCTGTGTCTCTCTTTGTCTTTGTCTGTCTGTCTGTCTGTCTGTCTGTCTGTCTCTCTCTCTCTCTCTCTCTCTCGTTTGAATTCTCTCTCCCTCTCTCCCGCCCGCCCGCCCGCCCGCACTCCCTCCCTCCTTTTCCTCTCGACTTGCCAGTCAATCCTGGGGCTTGAGCTACTGTACTGGCGCTCCAACACACAACGGTCCCACTCCGAGCCTGCCTGCCTCCCTGCCTGCCGATGCATGGGCCCCATACTCCAACGAGGCACATCATCATCCCCACCCCACCCCTTCTCTGAAAAGAAGGCAGTCTCTCTCGGGGCCAGCCAGCCTGGGCCGGTTTTCTCAGTCAGTCAGTGCGTGGTTTGTTTGTTCTTTTTTTTCCCCCATGCATTTCATGAGAGAAAACTGCAATTCACAAAACCGCCACTAGATGGCGCGCGTTCGCCGTCGACAAGGTGGATGGGGCGGCGGGAGGGGCAAAACACGGGTCGGGTCAGTCACTCACTCAGTCAGTCAGTCCTCACCTACCCGGCAGTGGGGAGTGAGAGTTCTGACATACACATACATATAAGTTGTTATGATTCATTATTATCATCATTTGCTTTTCCTCTGTCGTAGCCATGACGACGGGGAGGGGGGAGGGCGGGGTTTCGACCGCCAGCCGACGT
>NW_012317435.1:0-1928 GCF_000151885.1 Dipodomys ordii
TCTGCTGCTGCTTCATCTGCTTCCCCTCATTCTATTTCTGCTTCTCATTCAGTTTCTGCTTCTCATCTGCTTCTGATTCTTGTCCTTCTCCAGTTTATTATGCTTCTGCTTCTCTTGCTTCTGCATCTCCTGCTTCTCCTTCTGCTGCTCTTTCTGCTTCTCCTGCTGCTTTTCCTTCTTCTCCTCCTTCTTCTGCTTCTCTTTCTGCTTCTCATACTGTTTCTCCTTCTCCTTCAACTTCTCGTTCTTCTGCTTTTACTTCTGTTTCTCCTTCTGCTTCTGCATCTTCTGCTTCTTCTGCTACTGCCTCTGCTTCTTCTGTTTCTTCTGCTTCTCCTTCTGCTTCTCCTAATACTTTTGCTTCTCTTTCTGCTTCTGCTTCTCCTTCTTCTTCTCCAGATTCTGCTTCTTCTGCTTCTCCTGCTTCTCCTTCTGCTTCAGGTTCTGCTTCTGCTTCTTCGGCTTCTTCTGCTTCTCCTGCTGCTGCTTCTTCTGCTTCTCCTGCTTCTCTTTCTGTTTTTCCTTCTGTTTCTGTTTCTCCTTCTGCTTCTTCTCCTTCTTCTGTTTCATCTGTTTCTGCTTCTCCTGCTTCTGCTTCTCCTGCTTCTCGTTCTGCTTCTCTTTCTGCTTCTCTTTCTGCTTCTCTTTCTGCTTCTCCTTCTCCTTCTTCTCCTTCTCCTTCTGCTTCTGCTTCTCCTTCTGCTTCAATTTCTCCTTCTGCTTCGCCTTCTCCTTCTTGTTCTCCTTCTGCTTCTGCTTCTGCTCTTCTCCTTCTTCTGTTTCTTTTGCTTCTGTTTCTTCTGCTTCTTCTTCTGTTTCTTCTGATGCTACTTCTGCTTCGCCTTCTTCTCCTTCTCTTTTTGCTTCTACTTCTGCTTCTTCTGATAATCCTGCTTCTCCTTCTTGTTCTCCTTCTGTTTCTGCTTCTGTTTCTGCTTCTGCTTCTCTTTCTGCTCCTCCTTCTCCTTCTTCTGATTATCCCACTGCTTCTGCTTCTGCTTCTTTTGCTTATTCTTTTTCTTCTGCTTCTGCTTCTCCTGCTTCTGCTTCTTCTGCTTCTATTGCTTCTCCTTATGCTTCTCCTTATGCTTCTTCTTCTTCTTCTTCTTCTTCTTCTTCTTCTTCTTCTTCTTCTTCTTCTTTTTCTTCTTCTTCTTCTTCTTCTTCTTCTTCTTCTTCTTCGTCTTCTTCTTCTTCTTCTTCTTCTTCTTCTTCTTCTTCTTCTTCTTCTTCTTCTTCTTCTTCGTCTTCTTCTTCTTCGTCTTCTTCTTCTCTTTCTTCTGCTTCTGCTTTTCCTGCTTCTTCTGCTTCTACTGCTTCTCTTTCTGCTTCTCATTCTGCTTCTGCTTCTCCTTCTGCTTCTCCTATTGATTCTGCTGCCCTTCCTTCTCCTTCTCCTTCTCCTACTTCTGCTTCTCCTTCTGCTTCTGCTTCTTCTGCTTCTCCTGCTTCTCCTTCTGCATCTTCTTCTGCTTCTGCTTCTTCTTCTGCTTCTTCTTCTGCTTCTGCTTCTCCTTCTTCTGCTTCTCCTCATGATTCTCCTTCTGCTTCTCCTTCTGCTGCTCCTTCTCCTTCTTCTGCTTCTCCCTCTGCTTCTGCTTCTTATGCCTCTTCTTTTTCTTCTGGTTCTGCTTCTCCTGCTTCTGCTTCTTATGCTTCTTCTTCTTCTTCTTCTTCTTCTTCTGCTTCTTCTGCTTCTACTTCTCTATCTGCTTCTCCTTCTCCTGCTTGTTATTCTGCTTCTTCTGCTGCTTCTCCTTTTGCTGGTTCTTCTACTTCTAAATAAATATTATAATACTCCTACTGATGCTGCTTCTGCTTCTTCTGTTTCTCATGCCTGAATTTAAGATTCTAACTAGTTCTGCTGCTTCTCCTTCTGCTTCTGCTTCTAACTTCTGCTTCTGTTTCTACTTCATCTGCTTCTTCTC
>NW_012317436.1:0-1928 GCF_000151885.1 Dipodomys ordii
CTCTGTGTACCCCGCTGTGTCCAGCTTTGTCCCTGCTGTGTCTCGCTGTGTCCCACGCTCTGTCCCCCTGTGTTTCCCGCTCTGTCCCCCTCTGTGTCCCGCTGTGTCCCCAGCTGTGTCCCACTGTGTCCCCGCAGGGTCACTGCTGTTTCCCGCTGTGTCCCGCTGTGTTCCGTGGTATCCCTTTTTGTCCCCCGCTGTGTCCCCCGCTGAGTCCCCCCTGTGTCTCGCTGTGTCCTCGCTGTGTCCCCCGCTGTCTCCCGCTCTGTCCCCCGCTGTGTCTCACGCGTTGTCCCCGCTCTGTCCCACTATGTCCCGCTGTGTTCCGCTGTGCCCCCACTGTATTTTGTTGTGTCCACAGCTGTGTACCACGCTGTGTAACGCTGTGTGCCCGCTGTATCTACGCTGTGTCCCGCTGGGTCCCGCTGGGTCCTCGCTGTGTCCCCCGCTGTGGCCCGCTGTGTCCCCCGCTGTGTCCCGCTGTGTCCCCCGCTGAGTCCCCGCTGTGTCACCGCTGTGTCCTGCTGTTTCCTCGCTGTGTCCCCTGCTGTCTCCCTCTCTGTCCCCTGCTGTGTCTCACGCTTTGTCCCCGCTGTGTCCCACTGTGTCCCGCTGTGTCCGGCTGTGCCCCCACTGTATCCCGTTGTGTAAACAGATGTGTACTATGCTGTGTAACGCTGTGTCCCCGCTGTATCGACGCTGTGTCCCGCTGTGTCCCGCTGTGTCCCCGCTCTCTCCCGCTCTGTCCCTCGCTGTGTCTCACGCTTTGTCCCCGCTGTGTCCCACTGTGTCCCGCTGTGTCCGGCTGTGCCCCCACTGTGTCCCGTTGTGTCCACAGCTGAGTACCACGCTGTGTAACGCTGTGTGCCCGCTGTATCGACGCTGGGTCCCGCTGTGTCCCGCTGTGTCCTCGCTGTGTTCCCCGCTGTGTCCCGCTGTGTCCCCCACTGTGTCCTCGCTGTGTCCCCGGCTGTGTCCCGCTGTGTCCTCACTGGGTCCCCCACTGTGTCCCGCTGTGTCCCCCGCTGTGTCCCGCTGTGTCCGGCTGTGTCCCGCTCTGTACCCGCTGTGTCCCTCTGTGTCCCGCTGTGTCCCGGCTGTGTGCCTGCTGTGTTCCGTTGTGTCGCCTGCTGTGTCCCGTTGTGTCGCCCGCTTTGTCCCGCTGTGTCCCACTGTGTCCCCGCTGTGTCCCGCTGTGTCCCCGCTGTGTCCCCGCTGTGTCCCGCTGTGTACCCCGCTGTGTCCAGCTATGTCACCGCCTTGTCTCGCTGTGGCCACTCTCTGTCTCCACTGTCCCCCGCTGTGTCCCCCGCTTTGTCCCACTGTGTCCAGGCAGGGTCACTGCTGTTTCCCGCTGTGTCGCGCTGTGTTCCGTGGTGTCCCTCTTTGTCCCCCACTGTGTCCCCCGCTGAGTCCCCGCTGTGTCACCGCTGTGTCCCACTGTGTCCTCGCTGTGTCCCCCGCTGTCTCCAGCTCTGTCCCCCGCTGTGTCTCACACTTTGTCCCCGCTGTGTCCCACTGTGTCCCGCTGTGTCCCGCTGTGCCCCCACTGAGTCCCGTTGTGTCTACAGCTGTGTACCACGCTGTGTAACGCTGTGTCTCGCTGGGTCCCGCTGTGTCCTCACTGTGTCCCCCGCTGTGTCCCACTGTGTCCTTGCTGGTTTCCCCGCTGGGTCCCGCTGTGTCCCCGCTGTGTCCTGCTGGGTCACACTGTGTCCTCGCTTTATCCCCCGCTGTGTCCCGTTGTGTCCCCAGCTGTGTACCCCGCTGTGTCCCGCTGTATCGACGCTGTGTCCCACTGGGTCCCGCTGTTTCCTTCCTGTGTTCCCTTCTGTGTCCCGCTCTGTCCCGCTGTGTCCCCGCTGTGTGCCCGCTGTGTCCCGCATGTGTACTCCGTTGTGTCCAGCTGTATCACCGCTGTGTCTCGC
>NW_012317437.1:0-1928 GCF_000151885.1 Dipodomys ordii
ACAGCGTCGATACAATGGGGACACAGCATTACACAGCGGGGTACACAGCTGGGGACACAAAGGGTCACAGTGGGGGACACAGCGGGACACAGCAGGACACGGTGGGACACAGCGGAGTCAAAGCATGAGACACAGCGGGGGACAGAGCGGGAGACAGCGGGGGACACAGCGAGGACACAGCAGGACAAAGCGGGGACACAGCGGGGACTCAGCGGGAGACACAGCGGGGGACAAAGCGGGACACCACGGAACACAGCGGGACACAGCGGGAAACAGCGGTGACCCTGCGGGAACACAGCGGAACACAGTGGGGGACAGAGCGGAAGACAAAGCGAGACACAGCGGGGACAAAGCTGGACACAGGAGGGTACACAGTGGGACACAGCGTGGACACAGCGGGAACACAGTGGGACACAGCGGGTCACAGCAGGGACACAGCGGGACACAGCAGGACACAGCGCGGACACAGCGGGACACAGCGGGGGACACAGCGGGACACAGCGGGGGACACAGCGGGACACAGCAGGATACACAGGGGAGATACAGCGGGACACACCGGGGGACACAGGTGGGACACAGCGGGACACAGCTGGGACACAGCGGGACTCAGCGGGGGACACAGCAGTACACAGCGGGACACAGCGGGACTCAGCAGGACACAGCGGGGGACACAGTGGGACACAGCGGGACACAGCGGAATACACAGGGGAGACACAGCATTACACATCGGGGGACACAGCGAGGACACAGCAGGGACACAGCGGGACTCAGCGGGGGACACAGCAGTACACAGCAGGACACAGCGGGACACAGCGGGGACACATCAGGGACACAGCGGTGGACACAGCGGGACACAGCGGGGGACACAGAGGGGGACAGAGCGGGGGACACAGCGGGACTCAGCGGGACACAGTGGGGGACACAGGAGAGACACAGCTGAACACTGCGGGGACACTACGAGGACTCATGGGGACACAGAGGGGACTTCGCGGGACTCAGCGGGACATAGAGGGGGAAACAGCGGAACACAGAGTGGGACACAGCGAGGACACTGCGGGACATAGCGAGACCTAGTGGGGACACAGCAGGGACACAGCAGGGACACTGCGGGGGACACAACAGTGGGGGACACAGCAGGGACACAGCAGGGACACAGCAGGGACACAGCGGGGGACACAGCGGGACACTACTGGACACAGCGGGGGACACAGCAGGACACAGCGGGGGACACCGCGGGGGACACAGCAGAACACAATGGGGCACACAGCGAGGACACAGCAGGACACAGCGGGACACAGCGTCGATACAGCGGGGACACAGCATTACACAGCGGGGTACACAGCTGGGGACACAAAGGGTCACAGTGGGGTACACAGCGGGACACAGCAGGACACGGTGGGACACAGCTGAGTCAAAGCATGAGACACAGCGGGGGACAGAGCGTGAGACAGCGGGGGACACAGCGAGGACACAGCAGGACAAAGCGGGGACACAGCGGGGATTCAGCGGGAGACACAGCGGGGGACAAAGCGGGACACCACGGAACACAGCGGGACACAGCGGGAAACAGCGGTGACCCTGCGGGAACACAGCGGAACACAGTGGGGGACAGAGCGGGGGACAAAGCGAGACACAGCGGGGACAAAGCTGGACACAGGAGGGTACACAGTGGGACACAGCGTGGACACAGCGGGAACACAGTGGGACACAGCGGGTCACAGCAGGGACACAGCGGGACACAGCGGGACACAGCGCAGACACAGCGGGATACACAGGGGAGATACAGCGGGACACACCCCGGGACACAGGTGGGACACAGCGGGACACAGCTGGGACACAGCGGGACTCAGCGGGGGACACAGCAGTACACAGCGGGACACAGTGGGAATCAGCGGGACACAGCGGTGGACACAGCGGGACACAGCGGG
>NW_012317438.1:0-1928 GCF_000151885.1 Dipodomys ordii
CTGCTGCTTCTTCTGCTTCTACTTCTCCTTCTTCTGCTTTTCCTTCTGATTCTCCTTCTGCTTCTCCTTCTCCTGCTCCTTCTGCTTCTCGTTCTGCTTCTGATTTTCCTTCTGCTCTTCCTACTCCTAATCCTTCTCTTTCTCCTTCTCCTTCTTCTTCTTCTGCTTCTCGTTCTGCTTCTGCTTCTTCTGCTTGTTCTGTTTCTTCTGCTTCAGGTCCTGCTTCTGCTTCTTCGGCTTCTTCTGTTTCTTCTGCTTCTGCTTCTCCTGCTAATGCTTCTTCTGCTTCTCTTTCTGCTTCTCCTTTTGCTTCTGCTTCTCCTTCTGCTCCTTCTCCTTCTTCTGTTTCTTCTTCTTCTTCTTCTTCTTCTGCTTCTCCCGCTTCTGCTTCTTCTGCTTCTCCTTCGTTTCCTCTGTTTCTGCTTCTCCTTCTCCTTCTTCTGCTTCTCTTTCTGCTTCTGCTTCTTCTGATTCTCCAACTAAACCTTCTTCTTCTCCTTCTGTTTCTGCTTCTCTTTCTGTTTCTTCAACTCCTTCTGCTTCACCTTCTGCTACTCCTTCTCCTTCTTCTGTTTCTCCCTCTGCTTCTGCTTCTTATGCTTCTTCTTTTTCTTCTGCTTCTGCTTCTCCTGCTTCTGCTTCTTCTGCTTCTACTGCTTTTTCTGTTCTGTTTCTTCTGCTTCTACTTCTCTTTCTGCTTCTGCTTCTCCTGCTTGTTTTTCTGCTTCTTCTGCTGCTTCTCCTTCTGCTGCTTCTTCTACTTCTCCTTCTGCTTCTCTTTTTGCTTCTCCTTCTGCTTCTGCTTCTTCTGTTTCTCCTGCCTGAATTTCTGGATCTACTTCTTCTGCTGCTTCTCCTTCTGCTTCTGCTTCTACTTCTGCTTCTGTTTCTGCTTCTTCTGCTTCTACTCTTTCGGCTTCTCCTGCTTCTGCTTATTGTGCTTCTCCTGTTTCTTTTTCTGCTTCTCATTCCTCTTCTGCTTCTCCTTCTGCTTCTGCTTATCCTCCTTCTCCTACTTCTGCTTCTCCTTCAGCTTCTGCTTCTTCTGCTTCTCCTGCTTCTCCTTCTACATCTCCTTCAGCTTGTGCTTGTCCTTATGCTTCTTCTTCTGCTTCTGCTTCTCCTTCTCCTTCTTTTGCTTCTCCTTTTACTTCTGCTTCTTCTGCTTTTCCTGCTTCTCCTTCTACTTCTGCTTCTTCTGCTTCTCCTGCTTCTCCTTCTGCATCTTCTTCTACTTCTGCTTCTCCTTCTCCTTCTTCTGCTTCTCCTTCTGATTCTCCTTCTACTTCTTCTTCTTCTGCTTTACCTGCTTCTCTTTCTGCTTCTCCTTCTGCTTCTCCTTCTGTTTCTCCTTCTCCTTCTTGTTCTTCTGCTTTTCCTTCGGATTCTCCTTCTGCTTCTGCTACAACTGCTACTGCTTCTACTTCTTCTGTTTCTTCAGCTTCTCCTTCTGCTTTTGATTCTCTTTCTGCTTCTGCTTCTCCTTCAGCTTGTCATTCTGCTTCTCCAAATTCTGCTTCTTCTGCTTCTCCTGCTTCTCCTTCTGCTTCAGGTTCTGCTTCTGCTTCTTCGGATTCTTATGCTTCTGCTTCTCCTGCTTCTTCTTCTTCTGCTTCCCCTCCTTCTCTTTCTGCTTCTCCTTCTGTTTCTGCTTCTCCTTATGCTTCTGCTTCTTGTCCTTCTCCTGATTCTTCTACTTCTGCTTCTCCTGTTTCTGTATCTCCTGCTTCTCCTTCTGCTGCTCTTTCTGCTTCTCCTGCTGCTTTTCCGTCTCCTGCTCCTTCTTCTGCTTCTCTTTCTGCTTCTCCTTCTGTTTCTCCTTCTCCTTCTCGTTCTTCTGCTTTTCCTTGTGGTTCTCCTTCTGCTTCTGCATAAATCTGCTTCTTCTAGTACTGCCTCTGCTTCTTCTGTTCCTTCTGCTTCTCCTT
>NW_012317439.1:0-1928 GCF_000151885.1 Dipodomys ordii
GTCCCGAAGAGTCCCCCGCTATGTCCCGCTGTGTCCGAATGTGTCCCGCTGTGTCCCCGCTGTGTCCCGCTGTGTCCCGCTGTGTCCCCTCTGTGTCCCCGCTGTGTCCCGCTGTGTACCCCGCTGTGTCCAGCTGTGTCACCGCTGTGTCCCGCTGTGGCCCTTCTCTGTCTCAGCTGTGTCCCGCTGTGTCCCCCGCTTTGTCCCACTGTGTCCCGCTGTGTCCCCCGCATTGTCCTGCTGTGTCCCCGCAGTGTCCCGCTGTGTCCCACTGTGGCACACTGTGTCCCGTGGTGTCCCCGCTGTGTCCCGCTGTGTCCCGCTGTTTCCCCCGCTGTGTCCCCCGCTATGTCCTGCTGTGTCCCCCACTGTGTCCCGCTCTGTCCTTGCTGTGTCCCCCGCTGAGTCCCCGCTGAGTCACCGCTGTGTCCCGCTGTTTCCTCGCTGTGTCCCCTGCTGTCTCCGTCTCTGTCCCCCGCTGTGTCTCACGCTTTGTCCCTGCTGTGTCCCACTGTGTCCCGCTGAGTCCGGCTGTGCCCCCACTGTGTCCCGTTGTGTCCACAGCTATGTACCACGCCTTGTAACGCTGTGTCCCCGCTGTATCGACTCTGTGTCCCGCTGTGTCCCGCTGTGTCCTCGATCTGTTCCCCGCTGGGTCCCGCTGTGTCCCCCGCTGTGTCCCCCGCTGTGTCCTCGCTGTGTCCCCTGCTGTGTCCCGCTGTGTCCTCACTGGGTCCACCACTGTGTCCCGCTGTGTCCCCTGCTGTGTCGCGCTGTGTCGGCTGTGTCCCGCTGTGTCCCTCTGTGTCCCCGCTGTGTGCCTGCTGTGTCCCGCTGTGTACCCCGCTGTGTCCAGCTGTGTCACTGCTGTGTCTCGCTGTGGCCACTCTCTGTCTCCACTGTGCCCCGCTGTGTGCCCCGCTGTGGCCCGCTGTGGCCCGCTGTGTTCCCCGCTTTGTCCTGCTGTGTCCCGCAGTGTCGCCGCTGTGTCCCGCTGTGTAACACTGTGTCCCATGGTGTCCCACTTTGTCCAACAATGTGTCCCCCGCTGAGTACCCTCTGTGTCGCCGCTGTGTCCCACTGTGTCCTTGCTGTGTCCCCCGCTGTGTCCCGCTGTGTCCTCCCTGTGTCCCCCGCTGTGTCCCGCTGTGTCGTCGCTGTGTTCCCCGCTGTGTCCAGCTGTTTCCCCCACTGTGTCCCCCACTGTGTCCTCGCTGTGTCCCCCGCTGTGTCCCGCTGTGTCCCGCTGTGTCCTCGCTATGTCCCCCTCTGTGTCCCGCTGTGTCCCCCGCCGTGTCCCATTGTGTCCCGCTGTGTCCCGCTGCGTCCCCCCTGTGTCCCGCTGTGTCCCGCTTTGTCCCCCACTGTGTCCCGCAGTGACCACGTTGTGTCCCGCTGTGTCCCACTGTTTCCCGTGGTGTCCCGCTTTTTCCCCTGCTGTGTCCCCGGCTGAGTCTCGCTGTGTCCCCACTGTGTCCTCTCTGTGTCCCCCGCTGTGACCTGCTCTGTTCCCCACTGTGTCTCCCGTTTTTTCCCTGCTGTGCCCCGCTGTGTCCCGCTGTGTCCCGCTGTGTCCCCCACTGTGTCCCGTTGTGTCAACAGCTGTGTACCCCGCTGTGTACCCCGCTGTGTCCCGCTGTGTACCCGCTGTATCGACGCTGTGTCCCGCTGGGTCCTGCTGTCTCTCTCTCTGTTCCCCACTGTGTCCCGCTTTGTCTCCCGCTGTGTCCCTTGCTGTGTCCCCAGCTGTGTCCTTGCTGTGTCCCCGCTGGGTCCCGCTGGGTCCCACAGTATCCCCCGCTGAGTCCGGTTGTTTCACCGCTGTATCCCGCTGTGTCCCCACTCTATCGATGCTGTGTCCTGCTGGGTCCCTCTGTGTCCTCTCTTTGTTCCCCGCTGTGTCCCGCTGTGTCCCCGGCTGTGTCTGG
>NW_012317440.1:0-1928 GCF_000151885.1 Dipodomys ordii
TCAGCGGGCCAGAGCAGTACATAGGGGGACACAGCGGGGACACAGCAGGGACTCAGCGGGGGATACAACGGACACAGCGGGACACAGTGTGGGACACAGCGGGACACAGAGGGGGACACAGAGAGGTACACAGTGGGACACAGCGGGGAACACAGCGAGGACACAGCGGGACACAGCGGGACACAGCGTCGATTCAGCGGGGACACAGCGGGACACAGCAGGGTACACAGCTTAGGACCCAACGGGACACATCGGGGGACACAGCGAGGACACAGCGGAACACAGCGTGGGACACAGTGAGGACACAGCGGGACACAGCGGGACACAGCGGGGACACAGCTGTAGACACAGCGGGACCCAGTGGGGGACACAGCGGGACACAGCGGGGGACACAGGGAGGACAGAGCAAGACACAGCGGGGACACATCAGGGACTCACCGGGGGACACAGCTGGGGACAAACTGGTACACCACGGGTCACAGTGTGACACAGCGGGACACAGCGGGGACACTGCGGGAACATAGCGGGACACAGCGGAATACACAGCGAGACACAGCGGGGGACACAGCGAGGACACAGCGGGACACAGCGGGGGACACAGTGGGGGACATAGCGGGACACCACGGAACACAACGGGACACAGCGGGAAACAACGGTGACCCTGCGGGGACACAGCGGGACACAGCGGGGGACACAGCCGGACACAGCGGGGGAAACAGCGGAACACAGTGTGGGAGAGAGCGTGGGACACAGCGAGACATAGCGTGGACAAAGCTGGACACAGCGGGATACACAGGGGGACACAGCGGGGACACAGCAGGGACACAACGGGACACAGCGGGACACAGCTGGGGTCACAGGGGCACACAGCAGGGACACAGCGGGACTCAGAGGGGGACACAGCAGTACACAGCAGGACACAGAGGGACACAGCGGGACACAGCGGGGAACACAGCGGGACACAGAGGTGGACACAGAGGGGTACACAGCGGGACACAGCGGGAAACACAGCAAGGACACAACGGGACCCAGTGGGACACAGCGTCGATACAGCGGGGACACAGCGGGACACAGCGGGGACACAGCGGGACACAGCAGGTCACAGCATTCACACAGCGGGACATAGCGGGACACAGCGGGGGACACAGCGGAACACAGCGGGGGACACAGCGAGGACACAGGGGAAACAGCGGTGACCCTGCGGGGACACAGCAAGACACAGCGTAGGACACAACGGGACACAGCGGGGGACACAGCGGAACACAGTGTGGGAGATAGCGTGGGACACAGCGAGACATAGCGTGGACAAAGCTGGACACAGCGGGATACACAGGGGGACACAACGGGGACACAGCAGGGACACAACGGGACACAGCGGGACACTGCTGGGGTCACAGGGGGCACACAGCGGGGGACACAGCGGGACTCAGTGGGGGACACAGCAGTACACAGCAGGACACAGAGGGACACAGCGGGACACAGCGGGGAACACAGCGGGACAAAGAGGGGGACACAGAGGGGTACACAGCGGGACACAGCGGGGAACACAGCAAGGACACAACGGGACCCAGTGGGACACAGCGTCGATACAGCGGGGACACAGCGGGACACAGTGGGGACACAGCGGGTCTCAGCGGTGACACAGCAGTACACAGTGGGGGCCAGAGCGTAGGACATAGCGAGACACAGCGGGGACAAAGCTGGACACAGCGGGATACACAGCGGGTCACAGCGGGGACACAGCGGGGACACAGCGTGTCCCAGCAGGGACACAGCGGAACACAGCGGGACACAGCGGGGGACACAGCGGAACACAGCGGGACAAGCGGGGGACACAGCGGGACACAGCGGGGAACACAGCGAGGACACAGCGGGACACAGCCGGGGACACAGCGAGGACACAGCGGGGGACACAGCGGGGGACATAT
>NW_012317441.1:0-1928 GCF_000151885.1 Dipodomys ordii
CAATTATGGACAATGTGAGGACACAGCGGGACACAGCGAGACACAGCAGGACACAGCGTGAAACAGCGGTGAACCTTGAAGGGACACAGCGGGACACAGCGGGGGACACAGCAGGACCCAGAGGGACACAGCGGGGCCACAGCAGGACACAGCGGGGACAAAGCGGGACACAGTGGGGGACACAGCAGGGACAAAGCGTGACACAGTGGGGGACACAACGAGGACACAGCGGGACACAGCGGTGACACAGAGGGACTCAGCTGGGGACACTGCGGGACACATCGGGACACAGCGGGGACACAGCAAGGACACAGCGGGGGACACAGCAAGACACAGCCGGACACAGCAGGAGACACAGAGGGACACAGCGAGAGACACAGCGGGTGACACAGCGGGACACAGCGGAGAACAAAGAGAGGACACAGCGGGACCCAGCCGGACATAGCGTCGATAGAGCGGGGACACAGAGGGACACAGCGGTGACACAGGGGGACTCAGCAGGGGATACTGCGGGACACAGCGGGGGACACAGCGGGACACAGTGGGGGACACAGCAAGGGACACAGCAGGACCCAGCGGGACAAAGTGTCGATACAGCGGGAGCACAGCTGGACACAGCGGGGTACACAGCTGATGACACAACGGGACACAGTGGGGGACACAGCGGGACACAGCGGGGCACAGCGGGGACAAAACGGGAGACTCAGTGGGGAACAGAGCAGGACACAGCGGGGGACACAGAGAGGACACATTGGGGACACATCGAGACTCAGCCAGGGACACAGCGGGGGAAAAAGCGGGACACCACGGGACACAGTGGGACACAGCGGGACACAGCGGGGTTACTGCGGGGACACAGCGGGACACAGTGGGGTACAAAGCGGGACACAGCGGGACACAGCGGGACACAGCGGGACACAGCCGGACACGGCGGAGGACACAGCGGGACACAAAGGGGGACACAGCGAGGACAGAGTGGGACACAGCGGGACACAGCGGGGGACACAGCGAGCACACACCAGAACACAGCGTGGGAAACAGCGAGGACACAGCGGGACACAGCGAGACACAGCGGGACACAGTGGGGACACAGCAGTAGACACAGCGAGACACAGCGGGGAACACAGCGGGACACAGCGGGGAACACAGCGAGGACACAGCGGGGACACAGCGGGGACACTGCGGGAACATAGAGGGACACAGCGGGACACAGCGGGACACAGCTTGGGACACAGCGGGAACACAGCAGGACACAGCGGGGGACACAGCGAGGACACAGCGGGACACAGCGGGACACAGCGTGGGACAAAGCGGGAGACAGCAGGGGAAACAGCGAGGACACAGCGGGACACAGCGGCGACACATAAAGGACTCAGCAGGGACACAGTGGAGGACAGAGCGGGACACTGCGGGGCACAGCGGGGGACACAGCGGGACACAGCGGGGGACCCAGCGGGACACAGCGGGACACAGCGGGACACTGCGGGGCACAGCGGGGGATACAGCGGTACACAGCGGGGGACACAGGGAGGACACAGCTTAACACAGCATGGGACAAAGCGAGGACACAGCGGGACACAGCGAGACACAGCGGGACACAGAGGGACCCAGCAGTGGACACAGCGGGACACAGCGGGGGACAAAGCGGGACACCACGGAACACAGCAGGACACAGCGTGAAAAAGCGGTGAACCTGCGGGGACACAGCGGGACACAGCGGAGGACACAGCGGGACCAAGCAGGACACAGCGGGGGACACAGCGGGACACAGCGGGGACACAGCGGGGACACAGCGGGACACAGCAGGTCACAGCGGGGGACACAGCGGGACACAGCAGGACACAGCGGGAAAGAGCAGGGAAACTTGCGGGGACACAGTAGGACACAGCGGGGGACAAAGCGGGAGCACAGCGGGACACAGCGGGGGA
>NW_012317442.1:0-1928 GCF_000151885.1 Dipodomys ordii
TCACGGGACACAGCGGGGGACACAGTGGGACACAGCAGAGAACCCAGCAAGGACACAGCGGGACACAGCGGGGGAAATAGCGGGACACAGCAGTAGACAAAGGGGGAAAGAGCGGGGGACACAGCGGGACACAGCGGTGGACAGAGCGGTACACAGCGGTGGACACAGCGAGGACACAGCGGGACCCAGCGGGACACAGCGTCGATACAGCGGGGACAGAGTGGGCCACAGTGGGACACACAGGAACAAAGCAGTAGACACAGCAGGACACAGCAGGGGACACAGCGGGACACAGCCGGGGACACAGGGAGGACAGAGCGGGACACAGCGGGGACACAGCGGGGACTCAGCGGGGGACACAGCGGGGGACACAGCGGGGGCAAAGCGGGACACCACGGGACACAGCGGAACACAGCGGGGACAAGGAGGAGACAGAGCAGGACACAGCGAGGACACAGCGGGACAAAGCAGGGTACACAGCAGGGGACACAGCGGGACACAGCGGGACACAGCGGGGGACACAGCGGGACACAGCGGGGGACACAGCGAGGACACAGCGGGATACAGCGGGGGACACAGCGAGGACACAGCGGGGGACACACCGGGGGACACAGCGGAACACAGCAGGGAACACAGCGAGGACACAGCGGGACCCAGCAGGACACAGCGTCGATACAGCGGGGATACAGCGTTACACAGTGTGGTTCACATCTGTGGACACAAGGGGACACAGTGTGGGCACAGCGGGACACAGCGGGACACAGTGGGACAAAGCAAGGACAAATCGTGAGACACAGCGAGGGACAGAGCTCGAGACAGCGGGGGACACAGCTAGGACACAGCAGGGCACAGCGGGACACAGCAGGGACAGAGCTGGACACAGCGGGACACAGCGGGACACAGCGGGGGGCACAGTGGGACCCAGCGGGGAACCCAGCGAGGACACAGCAGGACAAAGCGGAGGACACAGCGGTGACAAAGCTGTACACAACGGAGTACATAGCAGGACCCAGCGGGACACAGCGTCGATACAGCAGGGACACAGCATTATACAGTATGGTACACAGCTGTGGACACAACGGGACACAGTGGGGGCACAGCGGGACACAGCGGAACACAGTGGGACACAGCAGGGCAAAGCGTGAGACACAGTGGGGGACAGAGAGTGAGACAGCGGGGGACACAGCGAGGACACAGCGGGACACAGCGGGGGAAACAGCGGAACACAGCGTTGGACACAGGGGGACAGAGCGGGGGACACAGCGGGACACAGCGGGGGAAACAGCGGGACACAGCGGTGGACACAGCGGGACACAGCGGGGACACAGCGGGACACAGCGGTAGACACAGCGGGACACAGCGGTGGACACAGCGAGGACACAGCGGGACACAGCGGGACACAGCGTCGATACAACGGGGACAGAGTGGGCCACAGCGGGGTACACAGCTGGGAACACAACGGGGCACATCGGGGGACACAGCAAGGACTCAGCGGAACACAGCGTGGGACACAGTGAGGACACAGGGGGACACAGCGGGACAAAGCGGGACACAGAAGGAACACAGCAGTAGACACAGCGGAAACAGCAGGGGACACAGCGGGACACAGCGGGGGACACAGGGAGGACAGAGCGGGACAAGGCGGGGACACAGCGGGGACTCAGCGGGGGACACAGCAGGGGACAAAGCGGGACACCACGGGACACAGCGGGAAACAGCAGTGAACCTGCGGGGACACAGCGGGACACAGCGGGGGACACAGCAAGGACACAGCGGGACACAACAGGGGACACAGCGAGGACACAGCGGGGAACACAGCGGGGGACACTGCGAGACACAGCGGGGAACACAGCGAGGACACAGCGGGACCCAGCGGGACACAGCGTCGATACAGCGGGGACACAGCGTTACACAGTGGGGTACACAGC
>NW_012317443.1:0-1928 GCF_000151885.1 Dipodomys ordii
GGATTTCTGGTTCTACTTCTTCTGCTGCTTCTCGTTCTGCTTCTTCTTCTCCTTCTGCTTCTGTTTCTGCTTCTTCTCTTTCGGCTTCTCCTGCTTCTGCTTCTTGTCCTCCTCCTGCTTCTCTTTCTGCTTCTCATTCTGCTTCTGCTTCTGCTTCTCCTCCTTCTCCTTCTCCTACTTCTGCTTCTCTTTCAGCTTCTGTTTCTTCTGCTTCTCCTGCTTCTCCTTCTGCATCTCCTTCTGCTTGTGCTTGTCCTTATGCTTCTTCTTCTGCCTCTGCTTCTCCTTCTCCTTCTTTGGCTTCACCTTTTGCTTCTGCTTCTTCTGCTTTTCCTGCTTCTCCTTCTGTTTCTGCTTCTTCTGCTTCTCCTTCTGCATCTTCTTCTGCTTCTGCTTCTCCTTCTCCTTCTTCTGCTTCTCCTTCTGATTCTCCTTTTGCTTTACCTGCTTCTCTTTCTGCTTCTCCTTCTGCTTCTCCTTCTGTTTCTCCTTCTCCTTCTTGTTCTTCTGCTTTTCCTTCTGCTTTTCCTACTGCTTCTGCTACAACTGCTACTGCTTCTACTTCTTCTGTTTCTTCTACTTCTCCTTCTGCTTTTGATTCTCTTTCTGCTTCTGCTTCTCCTTCTGCTTCTCATTCTGCTTCTCCAGATTCTGCTTCTTCTGCTTCTCCTGCTTCTCCTTCTGCTTGAGGTTCTGCTTCTGCTTCTTCGGATTCTTATGCTTCTGCTTCTCCTGCTTCTGCTTCTTCTGCTTCCCCTCCTTCTCTTTCTGCTTCTCCTTCTGTTTCTGCTTCTCCTTCTGCTTCTTGTCCTTCTCCTGATTCTTCTACTTCTGCTTCTCCTGTTTCTGTATCTCCTGCTTCTCCTTCTGATGCTCTTTCTGCTTCTCCTGCTGCTTTTCCTTCTCCTGCTCCTTCTTCTGCTTCTCTTTCTGCTTCTCCTTCTGTTTCTCCTTTTCCTTCTCGCTCTTCTGCTTCTCCTTCTGCTTCTCCTTCTGCTTTTGCTTCTCTGTCTGCTTCTGCTTCTCCTTCTGTTTCTCCATCTTCTTCTCCAGATTCTGCTTCTTCTGCTTCTCCTGCTTCTCCTACTTCTCGTGCTGCTTCTCCTTCTGCGTCTCTTAATGCTTCTGCTTATCCTTTTGCGTCTCCTACTCCTAATCCTTCTCTTTCGCCTTCTCGTTCTTCTTCTTCTGCTTTTCCTGCTGCTTCTGCTTCTGCTTATTGTACTATTTCTGTTTCTTCTGCTTCTTCTTCAGATTATGCTTCTTCTGTTTCTCCTGCTTCAGATTCTGCTTCTGCTTCTTCGGCTTCTCCTGTTTCTTCTGCTTCTGCTTCTTCTACTTCTCCTGCTTCTCTTTCTGCTTCTCCTTCTGCTTCTGATTCTGCTCTTCTCCTTCTTCTGTTTCTTTTGCTTCTGTTTCTTCTGCTTCTTCTTGTTCTGTTTTTTCTGATTCTACTTCTGCTTCTCCTTCTTCTCCTCTTTCTGCTTCTTCTGATTCTCCTGCTTCTCCTTCTTGTTCTCCTTCTGTTTCTGCTTCTCATTCTGCTTCTGCTTCTCCTTCTGCTGCTCCTTCTCCTTCTTCTGCTTCTCCCACTGCTTCTTCTTCTGCTTCTTTTGCTTATTCTTTTTCTTCTGCTTCTGCTTCTCCTGATTCTGCTTCTTCTGCTTTAACTGCTTCTCCTTACGCTTCTCCTTATGCTTCTTCTTCTTCTTCTTCTTCTTCTTCTTCTTCTTCTTCTTCTTCTTCTTCTTCTTCGTCTTCTTCTTCTTCATCATCTTCTTCTTTTTCGTCTGCTTCTGCTTTTCCTGCTTCTTCTGCTTCTACTGCTTCTCTTTCTGCTTCTCATTCTGCTTCTGCTTCTCCTTCTGCTTCTCCTATTGCTTCTGCTGCCCTTCCTTCTCCTTCTCCTTCTCCTACTTCTGCTTCGA
>NW_012317444.1:0-1928 GCF_000151885.1 Dipodomys ordii
GTGTCCCCGCTGTGTCCCCAAAGTGTCCCCCAGCTTGTCCCCGCTGTGTCAACCGCTGTGTCCCGCTGTGTCCTCGCTGTGTCCCCCACTGTGTCCTATCTTTTTCCCTGCTGTGTACACTGCTGTGTCAGGCTGTTTCCCCCACTGTGTCCCGCTGTGTCCCCTGCTGTGTCCCCACTGTGTCACGCTTTGTTTCGCTGTGTCCGGCTGTGTCCTCGCTCTGTCTCCCTCAGTGTCCACCTGTGTCACGCTCTGTCCCCTCTGTGTCCCTCTGTGTCCAGCTCTGTCCCCGCTGTGTGTCCGCTGTGTCCCGCTGTGTACCCTTTTGTGTCCAGCTGTGTCCCCTCTGTGTCCCGCTGTGTCCATTCTCTGTCCCCCGCTGTCCACCGCTGTGTCTCCTGGCTGTGTCCCGCAGTGTCCCCGCTGTGTCCCGCTGTGTCCTACTGTGTCCCGTGGTGTCCCGCTTTTTTCCCTCTATGTCCCCTGCTGAGTCCCCTCTGTGTCCCCGCTGTGTCCAGCTGTGTCCTCGCTGTGACCTCTGCTGTCTCTGCTTTGTCCCACACTGTGTCCTACTGTGTCCCACTGTGTCCCTGCTGTGTCCCCCGCTGTGTCCCGCTGTGTCCCGCTGTGTCCCCCGCTGTGACCTGCTCTTTCCCGCTGTGTCCCCGCTGTGTCCCGCTGTGTCCCCCGATGTGTCCCGCTGTGTCCCGCTGTGTCCCCCGCTGTGTCCCCCGCTGTGTCCCGCTGTGTCCCCACAGGTTCACTGCTGTTTCACGCTGTGTCCTGCTGTGTTCCGTGGTGTCCCGCTTTGTCCCCCGCTGTGTCCCGCTGTGTCCACTGCTGGGTCCCCGCTGTGTCCCGCTGTGTCTCGCTGTGTCCCGCTGTGTCCTCGCTTTGTCCCATGCTGTGTTAAGCTGTGTCCTCCCTGTGTCCCCCGCTGTGTCCCGCTGTATCCCCCGCTGTGCCCCGCAGTGTCCCGCTGTGTCCCGCTGGGTCCGCCGCTGTGTCTCGCTGTGTCCCCCGCTGTGCCCCGCAGTGTCCCGCTGTGTCCCGCTCTGTCCCCCACTGTGTCCCCCGCTGAGCCCTCTATGTGTCGCCGCTGCGTCCCGCTGTGTCCTCGCTGTGTCCCCTGCTGTCTCCCGCTTTGTCCCACGCTGTGTCCCGCTGTGTCCTCGCTGTGTCCCCCGCTGTATCCCGCTATGTTCCCGCAGTGTCCCCGCTGTGTCCCGCTGTTTCCCACTGTGTCCCGTGGTGTCCCAGTTTGTCCTTCGCTGTGTCCCCAGGTGAGTCCCCGCTGTGTCCCTATGTGTCCCCCACTGGGTCCCGCTGTGTCCCCACAGGGTCACCGCTGTTTCCCGCTGTGACCCGCTGTGTTCCGTGGTGTCCCGCTTTGTCCCCCGCTGTGTCCCCCGCTGAGTCCCCGCTGTGTCCCCCGCTTTGTACCGCTGTGTCCGTGCAGTGTCCCCGCTGTGTCCCGCTGTGTCACACTGTCCCGTGGTGTCCTGCTTTGTCCCCCGCTGTGTCCCCCACTGAGTCCCCTCTGTGTCGCAACTGTGTCCCGCTGTGTCCTCGCTGTGTCCCCCGCTGTCTCCCGCTTTGTCCCCCGCGGTCTCCCGCACCCCACTGTACCGCTGTGTCCTCGCTGTGTCCCCCACTGTGTCCAGCTGTGTCCTCCGTGTATCCCAAGCTGTGTCCCGCTGTGTCCCTCTGTGTACCCCGCTGTGTCCCGCTATGTTCCCGCAGTGTCCTCGCTGTGTCCCGCTGTGTCCCGCTTGTCCTCGCTGTGTCCCCAGCTGTGTCCCTTTGCGTCCCCAGCTGTGTACCCCGCTGTGTCCTGCTGTGTCCACACTGCGTCCCGCTGTGTCCCCACAGGGTGACCGCTGTTTCCCGCTGTGACCCGCTGTGTTCCGTGGTGTCCCGCTTTGTGA
>NW_012317445.1:0-1928 GCF_000151885.1 Dipodomys ordii
AGAAGCAGAAACTGAAGGAAAAGCAGAATAGAGAAGCAGGAGAAGCAGAAGAAGCTTCAGCAGGAGTATGCAGTATGCAGAAGAAGTTGAAGAAGCAGAAGCTGATCCTGAAAGCAGAAAGAGAAGCAGGAGAAGCAGAAAGAAAGCAGAATCTGGAGAAGCAGAAGGAGAAGCAGAAGCAGAATGAGAAGCAAAAGCAGAAGGAGAAGCTGAAGGGGAAGCAGAAGAAACAGAAGAAGCAGAGGCAGTAGCAGAAGAAGCAGAAGATGCAGAAGCAGAAGGAGAAGCAGAAGGAAAAGCAGAAGAACGTGAAGGAGAAGGAGTAGGAGAAACAGAAGGAGAAGCAGAAAGAGAAGCAGAAGAAGGAGCAGGAGAAGGAAAAGCAGCTGGAGGAGCAGAAAGAGCAGCAGAAGGAGAAGCAGAAGCAGAAGCAGAAGTAGAAGCAGAAGAAGGAGAAGCTTAAAGAGAAACAGAAGGAGAAGCAGGAGAAGCAGAAGCAGGAGAAGCAGAATCAAAAGAAATAGAAGAAGGATAAGAAGCAGAAGCAGAAAGAGAAGCAGAAGCAGAAGGAGAACCAGAAATAGAAGCAGAAGAAGCTGAAGAAGCAGAAGCAGAACCTGAAGCAGAAGGAGAAGCAGGAGAAGCAGAAGAAGCAGAATCTGGAGAAGAAGAAGGAGAACCAGAAGGAGAAGCAGAAGCAGAAAGAGAAGCAAAAGCAGAAGGAGAAGCAGAAAGAGAAGCAGAAGAAACAGAAGAAGCAGAAGCAGAAGCAGTAGCAGAAGAATCTGAAGATGCAGAAGCAGATAGAGAAGCAGAAGGAATAGCAGAAGAACGAGAAGGAGAAATAGAAGGAGAAGCAGAAGGAGACGCGGGAAAAGCAGAAGAAACAGAAGCAGACGGAGATGCAGAAGAAGGAGAAGGAGAAGCCGGAGCAGAAGAAGAAGCAGAAGGAAAAGCACAAGCAGAAGGAGATGCAGAAGGAGAAGCAGGAAATGCAGAAGAAGCAGAAGCAGAAGGAGAACAAGAAGGAGAAGAATCAGAATCAGAAGAAGCAGAAGCAGAAATAGAAAGAGAAGCCGACGAAGAGAAGCAGAACGAGAAGCAGGAGAAGCAGAAGAAGCACAAGCGGGAGAAGCAGAAGAAGAAGAAACAGAAGAAGGAGAAGGAGCGAAGCAGAAGGAGAAGCAGAAAGAGAAGCAGGAAAAGCAGAAGAAGCAGAAGCAGGAGAAGCAGAAGGAGAAGAAAGAGGAGAAGGACAAGAAGCAGAAAGAGAAGCAGTAGAAGCAGAAGAGGCAGGAAAAGCAGAAGCAGAAGAAAGAGAAGAAGAAGAAGACGAAGAAGAAGAAGAAGAAGCAGCAGCATAAGGAGAAGCATAAGGAGAAGCATAAGGAGAAGTATAAGGAGAAGCAGTAGAAGCAGAAGAAGCAGAAGCAGGAGAAGCTGAAGCAGAAGAAAAAGAATAAGCATAAGAAGCAGAAGCAGAAGCAGTGAGAGAAGCAGAAGAAGGAGAAGGAGCAGCAGAAGGAGAAGCAGAAGCAGAAAGAGAAGCAGAAACAGAAGGAGAACAAGAAGGAGAAGCAGGAGAATCAGAAGAAGCAGAAAGAGAAGGAGAAGAAGGAGAAGCAGAAGTAGAATCCGAAGAAAGAGAAGAAGAAGAAGCAGAAGAAACAGAAGCAAAAGAAACAGAAGAAGGAGAAGAGCAGAAGAAGAAGCAGAAGGAGAAGCAGAAGCAGAAGGAGAAGCAGAAAGAGAAGCAGGAGAAGCAGAAGAAGCAGGAGAAGCAGAAGCAGAAGAAACAGGAGAAGCCGAAGAAGCAGATGCAGAATCTGAAGCAGAAGGAGAAACAGAAGAAGCACAATCTGAAGCAGAAGCAGAAGAAACAGAAATAGTAGAATAAGCAGAAGCAGAAACACCAGGACAAGCAGTGA
>NW_012317446.1:0-1928 GCF_000151885.1 Dipodomys ordii
TTCTGCTTCTCCTTCTGCTTCTGCTTCTTCTCCTTCTTATGTTTCTTCTGCTTCTGCTTCTCCTGCTTCTGCTTCTCCTGCTTCTCGTTGTGCTTCTCGTTGTGCTGCTCTTTCTGCTTCTCTTTCTGCTTCTACTTCTCCTTCTCTTTCTTCTGCTTCTCCTTCTGCTTCTTCTTCTCCTTCTGCTTCAATTTCTCCTTCTGCTTCTCATTCTGCTTCTGCGTCTTCTGTTTCTTCTGCTTCTCCTGCTTCTGCTTCTCCTGCTTCTCCTACTTCTCGTGCTGCTTCTCCTTCTGCGTCTCTTTCTGCTTCTGCTTATTCTTTTGCTTCTCCTACTCCTAATCCTTCTCTTTCGCCTTCTCCTTCTTGTTCTTCTGCTTGTCCTGGTGCTTCTGCTTCTGCTTATTCTACTATTTCTGTTTCTTCTGCTTCTGCTTCAGATTGTGCTTCTTCTGTTTCTCCTTCTGCTTCAGATTCTGCTTCTGCTTCTTCGGCTTCTCCTGTTTCTTCTGCTTCTGCTTCTCCTGCTTCTTCTGGTTCTCCTGCTTCTCTTTCTGCTTCTCCTTCTGCTTCTGCTTCTCCTGCTTCTTCTGGTTCTCCTGCTTCTCTTTCTGCTTCTCCTTCTGCTTCTGCTTCTCCTTCTGCTTCTGCTTCTGCTCTTCTCCTTCTTCTGTTTCTTTTGCTTCTGTTTCTTCTGCTTCTTCTTCTTCTGTTTCTTCGGATTCTACTTCTGCTTCTCCTTCTTCTCCTTCTCTTTCTGCTTCTTCTGATTCTCCTGCTTCTCCTTCTTGTTCTCCTTCTGTTTCTGCTTCTCTTTCTGCTTCTGCTTCTCCTTCTGCTGCTCCTTCTCCTTCTCCTTCTTCTTCTGCTTCTCTCACTGCTTCTGCTTCTGCTTCTTTTGCTTATTCTTTTTCTTCTGCTTCAGCTTCTCCTGCTTCTGCTTTTTCTGCTTCTACTGCTTCTCCTTATACTTCTCCTTATGCTTCTCCTTATGCTTCTCCTTATGCTGCTGCTTCTTTTTCTTCTTCTTCTTCGTCTTCTTCTTCTTCTCTTTCTTCTGCTTCTGCTTTTCCTGCCTCTTCTGCTTCTACTGCTTCTCTTTCTGCTTCTTGTCCTTCTCCTGTTTCTTCTCCTTCTGCTTCTCCAGCTTCTGCTTCTTCTGCTTTTCCTGCTTCTCTTTCTGCTTCTCCTTCTGCTTCTCCTTCTGGTTCTGCTCCTTCTCCTTCTTCTGTTTCTTCTTCTTATGCTTCTCCCACTTGTGCTTCTTCTGCTTCTCCTGTTTCTCGTTCTGCTTCTCTTCGTCGGCTTCTCTTTCTATTTCTGCTTCTGCTTCTTCTCACTCTGATTCTCCTCCTTCTTCTTTTCCTTCTGCTTCTGCGTCTTCTGCATTTCCTGCTTCTCCTTCTGCATCTCCCTCTGCTTCTCCCTTCTGCTTCTCCCTCTGCTTCTGCTTCTTATGCTTCTTCTTTTTCTTCTGGTTCTGCTTCTCCTGCTTCTGCTTCTTATGCTTCTACTGCTTCTTCTTCTGCTTCTTCTGCTTCTTCTGCTTCTACTTCTCTTTCTGCTTCTGCTTCTCCTGCTTGTTTTTCTGCTTCTTCTGCTGCTTTTTCTACTTCTCCTTCTGCTTCTCTTTTTGCTTCTCCTTCTGTTTCTGCTTCTTCTGTTTCTCGTGCCTGAATTTCTGGTTCTACTTCTTCTGCTGCTTCTCCTTCTGCTTCTGCTTCTCCTTCTGCTTCTGTTTCTGCTTCTTCTCTTTCGGCTTCTCCTGCTTCTGCTTCTTGTCCTCCTCCTGCTTCTCTTTCTGCTTCTCATTCTGCTTCTGCTTCTCCTTCTGATTTTGCTTCTCCTCCTTCTCCTTCTCCTACTTCTGCTTCTCTTTCAGCTTCTGCTACTTCTGCTTCTCCTGCTTCTCCTTCTGCATCTCCTTC
>NW_012317447.1:0-1928 GCF_000151885.1 Dipodomys ordii
GTATTCGCTGTATCACGCTCTGTCCAGCTCTGTCCCCGCTGTTTCCCGCTGTGTCCCACTGTGTCCCCACTGTGTGCCCACTGTGTCTCGCTGTGTACCCAGCTGTGTCCAGCTGTGTCCCCGCCGTGTCCCACTGTGTCCCCTCTCTGTCCCCTGCTGTCCCCCGCTGTGTCCCCCGCTGTGTATCGTTGTGTCCCGCTGTGTCCCCCGCTTTGTCCCGCTATGTCCCTGCAGTGTCCCCGCTTTGTCCCGCTGTGTCCCTGCAGGGTCACCGCTGTTTCCCGCTGTGTCCCGCTGTGTTCCGTGGTGTCCCGCTTTGTCCCCCGCTGTGTCCGCTGCTGAGTCCCCGCTGTGTCCCCCGCTGTGTCCTGCGGTGTCCCCGGCTGTGTCCCGTTGTGTCCTGCTGTGTCCCCCGCTGTGTCCCTACTGTGTCCCCGCTGTGTCCCGCTGTGTCCCGATGTGTCCTTGCTGTGTCCCACACTGTGTTCCGCTGTGACCCGCGATGTGTCCC
The DNA here is from genome assembly GCF_000151885.1 of Dipodomys ordii. NCBI lineage: Eukaryota > Metazoa > Chordata > Mammalia > Rodentia > Heteromyidae > Dipodomys > Dipodomys ordii. The sequence continues at coordinate 512 of NW_012317447.1, forward strand.
GCTGTGTCCCGCTGTGTACTGCTGTGTTCCCCGATGAGTCCCGCTGTGTTCCAGCTGTGTCCCGCTGTGTACCACCTGTGTCCCCTGCTGGGACCCGCTGTGTCCTGCTGCATCGACGCTGTGTCCTCATTGTGTCCCGCTGTGTACCCCGCTGTGTCCAGCTTTGTCCCCGCTGTATCTCGCTGTGTCCCATGCTCTGTCCCCCACTCTGTTCTGCTGTGTCCCCCGCTGTGTCCCGCTGTGTCCCCCGCTGTGTCCCGCTGTGTCCCCTCAGGGTCACCGCTGTTTCCCGCTGTGTCCGTCTGTGTTCCGTGGTGTCCCGCTTTGTCCCCCGCTGTGTCCGCCGCTGAGTCCCCGCTGTGTCCCCGCTGTGTCTCACGCTTTGCCCCGCTGTGTCCAACTGTGTCCCGCTGTGTCTCGCTGTATCCCACACTGTGTCCCTTTGTTTCCCCAGCTGTGTACCCCGCTGTGTCCTGCTGTGTCCCCGCTTTATCGAAGCTTTGTCCCACTGGGTCCCGCTGTGACCTCGCTGTGTCCCCTGCTGTGTCCCATTGTGTCCCCAGCTGTGTAGCCCGCTGTGTCCCTGCTGTGTCCCGGGTTTGTCCCGCTGTGTCCCACTGTGTACTACTGTGTCCCTTGCTGAGTTCCGCTGTGTCCCCGCTATGTCCCAATGTGTATTCGCTGTATCACGCTCTGTCCCGCTCTGTCCCCGCTGTTTCCCGCTGTGTCCCACTGTGTCCCCACTGTGTGCCCGCTGTGTCTCGCTGTGTACCCCGCTGTGTCCAGCTGTGTCCCCGCTGTGTCCCGCTGTGTCCCCTCTCTGTCCCCTGCTGTCCCCCGCTGTGTCCCCCGCTGTGTCTCGCTGTGTCTTGCTGTGTTCCCCGCTTTGTCCCGCTGTGTCCCCCGCTTTGTCCCGCTGTGTCCCGCTGTGTCCCCGCAGGGTCACCGCTGTTTCACGCTGTGTCCCGCTGTGTTCCGTGGTGTCCCGCTTTGTCCCCCACTGTGTCCCCCGCTGAGTCCCTGCTGTGTTCCCGCTGTGTCCTGCTGTGTTGTCGCTGTGTCGCCCGCTGTATCCCGCTCTGTCCCCCGCTGTTTCTCACGCTCTGTCCCTGCTGTGTCCCACTATGTCCCGCTGTGTCCCGCTGTGTGCGCCACTGTGACCCTTTGTGTCCCCTGATGTGTCCCCCGCTGTGTCCTGCGGTGTCCCCGGCTGTGTCCCGTTGTGTCCCGCTGTGTCCCCTGCTGTGTCCCTGCTGTGTCCCCGCTGTGTCCCGCTGTGTCCCGATATGTCCTCACTGTGATCGACACTGTGTTCCGCTGTGACCCGCGCTGTATCCCGCTGTGTCCCGCTGTGTACTGCTGTGTTCCCCGATGAGTCCCGCTGTGTCCCAGCTGTGTCCCACTGTGTCTCACCTGT
>NW_012317448.1:0-1928 GCF_000151885.1 Dipodomys ordii
TCACTTGTCCTTATGCTTCTTCTTCTGCTTCTGCTTCTCCTTCTCCTTCTTTTGCTTGTCCTTTTGCTTCTGCTTCTTCTGCTTTTCCTTCTTCTCCTTCTGCTTCTTCTGCTTCTCCTTCTGCATCTTCTGCTGCTTCTCCTTCTTCTTCTTCTGCTTCTCCTTCTGATTCTCCTTCTGCTTCTTCTTCTTCTGCTTTACCTGCTTCTCTTTCTGCTTCTCCTTCTGCTGCTCCTTCTGTTTCTCCTTCTCCTTCTTGTTCTTCTGCTTTTCCTTCTGCTTCTCGTTCTGCTTCTGCTACAACTGCTACTGCTTCTACTTCTTCTGTTTCTTCTGCTTCTCCTTCTGCTTCAGGTTCTGCTTCTGCTTCTTCGGATTCTTATGCTTCTGCTTCTCCTTCTTCTGCTTCTTCTGCTTCCCCTCCTTCTCTTTCTGCTTCTCCTTCTGTTTCTGCTTCTCCTTCTTCTTCTGCTTCTTGTCCTTTTCCTGATTCTTCTACTTCTGCTTCTCCTGTTTCTGCATATCCTGCTTCTCCTTCTGATGCTCTTTCTGCTTGTCCTGCTGCTTTTCCTTCTCCTGCTCCTTCTTCTGCTTCTCCTTCTGTTTCTCCTTCTCCTTCTCCTTCTCGTTCTTCTGCTTTTCCTTCTGCTTCTCCTTCTGCTTCTGCATCTTCTGCTTCTTCTGATACTGCCTCTGCTTCTTCTGTTTCTTCTGCTTCTCCTTCTGCTTTTGCTTCTATTTCTGCTTCTGCTTCTCCTTTTGCTTCTCCAGATTCTGCTTCTTCTGCTTCTCCTGCTTCTCCTTCTGCTTCAGGTTCTGCTTTTGCTTTTTCGGCTTCTTCTGCTTCTGATTCTTCTGCTGCTGCTTCTTCTGCTTCTCCTGCTTCTCTTTCTGCTTTTCCTTCTGTTTCTGCTTCTCCTTCTGCTTCTGCTTCTTCCCCTTCTTCTGTTTCTTCTGCTTCGGCTTCTCCAGCTTCTGCTTCTCCTGCTTCTCGTTCTGCTTCTCTTTCTGCTTCTCTTTCTCCTTCTCCTTGTCCTTCTCTTTCTTCTGCTTCTTCTTCTGCTTCTGCTTCTCCTTCTCCTTCTGCTTCTGCTTCAATTTCTCCATCTGCTTCTGCGCCTTCTGTTTCTTCTGCTTCTCCTGCTTCTTCTTCTCCTGCTACTCCTACTTCTCGTGCTGCTTCTCCTTCTGCGTCTCTTTCTGGTTCTGCTTATCCTTTTGCTTCTCCTACTCCTAATCCTTCTTTTTCGCCTTCTCCTTCTTGTTCCTCTGCTTGTCCTGGTGCTTCTGCTTCTGCTTATTCTACTATTTCTGTTTCTTCTGCTTCTGCTTCAGATTGTACTTCTTCTGTTTCTCCTTCTGCTTCAGATTCTGCTTCTGCTTCTTCGGCTTCTCCTGTTTCTTCTGCTTCTGCTTCTCCTGCTTCTTCTGCTTCTCCTGCTTCTCTTTCTGCTTCTCCTTCTGCTTCTGCTTCTCCTTCTGCTTTTGCTTCTGCTCTTCTCCTTCTTCTGTTTCTTTTGCTTCTGTTTCTTCTGCTTCTTCTTCTTCTGTTTCTTCTGACTCTACTTCTGCTTCTCCTTCTTCTCCTTCTCTTTCTGCTTCTTCTGATTCTCCTGCTTCTCCTTCTTGTTCTCCTTCTGTTTCTGCTTCTCTTTCTGCTTCTGCTTCTCCTTCTGCTGCTCCTTCTCCTTCTCCTTCTTCTGCTTCTCTCACTGCTTCTGCTTCTGCTTCTTTTGCTTATTCTTTTTCTTCTGCTTCAGCTTCTCCTGTTCTGCTTCTTCTCCTTCTACTGCTTCTCCTTCTACTTCTCCTTATGCTTCTCCTTATGCTGCTGCTGCTTCTTCTTCTTCTTCTTCGTCTTCTTCTTCTTCTCTTTCAATCTGCTTCTGCTTTTCCTGCTTCTTCTGCTTCTACTGCTTCTCTTCTGC
>NW_012317449.1:0-1928 GCF_000151885.1 Dipodomys ordii
GAGTGAACTGGCCAGGAATTTATGATGGTGTGCAGTTGAGACATGAATAGGGAGCTTTCTGTTCCCAGTAGTTTACTTCTGTACTCTTACTCTGTAGTGGCAACTGGTTATCCCTGTGTGAGTCTCAGCCTCTGTCAGTAGAGGGCAGGACATGGCCCACCATTGACCAGTGGGGTCGTAAGTCTACCCAGGAGAGTTGATAACTATTTTGTTTAGCCTTTCCTTCCTCAGCTGATGCACATTGTATAGGCTAAACATATATTTTTTTATCCAAAATGCTTGAGGCCAGTAGTGTTTTAGATTTGTCTCAGATTTTGAAGTATTTGCATAGATTTACATTTGAACATTTCTACTCTAAAATCCTAACTGCCCCAAAACTGAAAATGTTTCAAGCATTGTCACTGTTCAAAATATGTTAGATTTCAGGGTACCTGGGACTGGAGTTTGGAATTATAAGTTGTTGATTTACAGTTGTGAGATGGTAGTGAGCTGTCAGGCTTCCTTGCTTTTATGTTTTTGGTGTCCAGCACTAATCACATCAGTCTGTGGCTATTTGTCATAGTAAAAGAAAAGGGAGTGCCCTTACCCCAGAGATATTCTCCTTGCTTCTCCCACATACACTGGATCTGAGATCAGGAGCCCCAACTCCCAGCACAGCATGACCCTGAGCTTCTCCTGAATGGCAGCCTCTACCCCCCGCCCCCCCCCGCCTTCCGGCTTCCCTGGAGTCCTGCTCCTAATTATCTCTTTAATATCTCTTTATCTTCCAGCCCCTGCTTCCTGACCGGATGGTGATATGTGAAGCACTCAGCGGCAACCAGACAGCCAGAGGGGAACGCGAGCCCTCCATGCAGGTGGCGTAACCGTCCATCCTCACCCACCCCCGCAGGCGATTACTCGACCACGACCACGACCTCCGACAACCCCCCCGCACCAAAATCCACATCCCTACCCTCGGAACAAAATAAAACAAATTTGCTTGAATCTCACGCTGCCTTTTGTTTGTAATTGACGCAATTGGCGAAGGGGAGGGATCTCATTTCTGGTGCCTGACGGGGGGGGGAGCGGGGAGGGGGCGGGGGAATTGGAGAGGAGAGAAGTGGGGGCAGAGGGCATCTCAGTGTATCTGTGTGTGTGCGTGCGTGCATCTTTGAGGAAACTCAAAGATCGGACGCGACAGAGCATGTATGTAGTCCAGCCGGACCAATTCACCACGTCTCTGTCTCTTGTCTCTCTGTTTCTGTTTTTCTATTTCTCTCTCTGTGTCTCTCTTTGTCTCTGTCTGTCTGTCTGTCTGTCTGTCTGTCTGTCTCTCTCTCTCTCTCTCTCTCTCTCTCGTTTGAATTCTCTCTCCCGCCCGCCCGCCCGCCCGCACTCCCTCCCTCCTTTTCCTCTCGACTTGCCAGTCAATCCTGGGGCTTGAGCTACTGTACTGGCGCTCCAACACACAACGGTCCCACTCTGAGCCTGCCTGCCTGCCTGCCTGCCTATGCATGGGCCCCATACTCCAACGAGGCACATCATCATCCCCACCCCACCCCTTCTCTGAAAAGAAGGCAGTCTCTCTCGGGGCCAGCCAGCCTGGGCCGGTTTTCTCAGTCAGTCAGTGCGTGGTTTCTTTGTTCTTTTATTTCCCCCATGCATTTCATGAGAGAAAACTGCAATTAAAAAAACCACCACTAGATGGCGCTCGTTCGCCGTCGACAAGGTGGATGGGGCGGCGGGAGGGGCAAAACACGGGTCGGGTCAGACACTCACTCAGTCAGTCAGTCCTCACCTACCCGGCAGTGGGGAGTGAGAGTTCTGACATACACATACATATAGGTTGTTATGATTCATTATTATCATCATTTGCTTTTCCTCTGTCGTAGCCATGACGACGGGGAGGGGGGAGGGCGGGGTTTCGACCGCCAGCCGACGTGTTGCGG
>NW_012317450.1:0-1928 GCF_000151885.1 Dipodomys ordii
AGTAGGAGAAATTTTAAACAGTAGATGATTGCAGAAGGAGTAGCCAGAATGTAGTTTTGAATCCTAATATGTGTAAGTAATAGGAGATGCCTAATAGTGATACTGATGGAGAAGCAGGAGAATCAGATGCAGGAGAAGCAGACTCAGAAGAATATAGAAGATTGAGAAGATGCTGATGCAGAAAGAGAAGCAGATACAGAAGGAGAAGTAGAAATAGAAGCAGAAGAAGCTGAAGAAGCAATAGGAGAACCTGAAGCAGAAGGAGAAGTTGGAGAAGCAGAAGAAGATGATTCTGGAGAAGAAGAAGGAGATCCAGAAGGAGAAGCAGAAGCAGAAAGAGAAGCAAAAGCAGAAGGAGAAGCAGAAGAAACTGAAGAAGCAGAAGCAGTAGCAGAAGAAGCTGAAGATGCAGAAGCAGAAAGAGAAGCAGAAGGAATAGCAGAAGAACGAGAAGGAGAAACAGAAGGAGAAGCAGAAGGAGAACCAGGAAAAGAAGAAGAAGCAGAAGCAGACGGAGAAGCAGAAGAAGGAGAAGGAGAAGCAGAAGCAGAAGGAAAAGCACAAGCAGAAGGAGATGCAGAAGGAGAAGCAGGAGAAGCAGAAGAAACAGAAGCAGAAGGAGAAGAAGAAGGAGAAGAAGCAGAATCAGAAGAAGCAGAAGCAGAAATAGAAAGAGAAGCCGACGAAGAGAAGCAGAACGAGAAGCAGGAGAAGCAGAAGAAGCAGAAGCGGGTGAAGCAGAAGAAGAAGAAACAGAAGAAGGAGAAGGAGCAGAAGCCGAAGGAGAAGCAGAAGCAGAAGGAGAAGAAGAAAGAGAAGCAGGGAAAGCAGAAAAAGCAGAAGCAGGAGAAGCAGAAGAAACAGGAGAAGGACAAGAAGCAGAAGCAGAAGGAGAAGGAGAAGCAGAAAGAGAAGGAGGGGAAGCAGGAGAAGCAAGAGAAGCAGAAGCATAAGAATCCGAAGAAGCAGAAGCAGAACCTGAAGCAGAAGGAGAAGCAGGAGTAGCAGAAGAAGCAGAATCTGGAGTAGCAGAATGAGAAGATGAAGGAGAAGCAGAAGCAGAAAGAGAATCAAAAGCAGAAGGAGAAGCAGAAGAAACAGAAGAAGCAGAAACAGTAGCAGTTGCAGCAGAAGGAGAAGCAGAAGGAAAAGCAGGAGAACAAGAAGGAGAAAGAGAAACAGAAGCAGAAGGAGAAGGAGAATCAGAAGGAGAAGCAGAAGAAGCAGAAGGAGAAGCAGAAGGAGAAACAGAAGCAGAAGAAGCAGCAGAAGGAGAAGCCGAAGCAGAAGAAGATGCATAAGGAGAAGCAGGAGAAGGAGAAGAAGCAGAAGCAGAAGGAGAAGTAGAAGTAGGAGAAGGAGAAGGAAGAGCCGCAGAAGCAATAGGTTAAGCAGAAGGAGAAGCAGAAGCAGAATGAGAAGAAGAAAGAGAAGGAGTAGAAGCAGAAGAAGCAGGAAAAGAAGAAGCAGAATAAAGAGAAGAAGAAGGAGAAGGAGAAGAAGAAGAAGAAGAAGAAGAAGAAGAAGAAGAAGAAGAAGAAGAAGAAGAAGAAGAAGAAGAAGAAGAAGAAGAAGAAGAAGAAGAAGAAGAAGGAGAAGGAGAAGCATAAGGAGAAGAAGTAGAAGTAGAAGAAGCAGAAGCAGGAGAAGCAGAAGCAGAAGAAAAAGAATAAGCATAAGAAGCAGAATCAGAGGGAGAAGCAGAAGGACAAGGACCAGCAGAAGGAGAAGCAGAAGGAGAATCAGAAGGAGAAGCAGAAGAAGGAGAAGCAGAAGCAGAAGAAGAAGCAGAAGAAGAAGCAGAAGCAGAAGAAGATGCAGATGGAGAAGCAGGAGAAGCAGAAGAAGCAAAAGGAGAAACAGAAGTAGGAGAAGGAGAAGGAGAAGGAAGGGCAGCAGAATCAATAGGAGAAGCAGAAGGAGAAGCA
>NW_012317451.1:0-1928 GCF_000151885.1 Dipodomys ordii
TCACACTCCCCCCTCCCCCCACCCCCCCCCCGCCTTCGGGCTTCTCTGGAGTCCTGCTCCTAATTATTTCTTTAATATCTCTTTATCTTCCAGCCCCTGCTTCCTGACCGGATGGTGATATCTGAAGCACTCAGCGGCAACCAGACAGCCAGAGTGGAACGCGAGCCATCCATGCAGGTGGCGTAACCGTCCATCATCACCCCCCCCGCAGGCGATTACTCGACCACGACCACGACCTCCGACCCCCCCCCCGCACCAAAATCCACAACCCTACCCTCGGAACAAAATAAAACAAATTTGCTTGAATCTCACGCTGCCTTTTGTTTGTAATTGACGACGCAATAGACGAAGGGGAGGGATCTCATTTCTGGTGCCTGACGGGGGGGGGAGGAGGAAGGGGGCGAGGGAATTGGAGAGGAGAGAAGAGGGGGCAGAGGGCATCTCAGTGTATCTGTGTGTGTGCGTGCGTGCATCTTTGAGGAAACTCAAAGATCGGACGCGACAGAGCATGTATGTAGTCCAGCCGGACCAATTCACCACGTCTCTGTCTCTTGTCTCTCTGTTTCTGTTTCTCTATTTCTCTCTCTGTGTCTCTCTTTGTCTCTGTCTGACTGTCTGTCTGTCTGTCTGTCTGTCTGTCTGTCTCTCTCTCTCTCTCTCGTTTGAATTCTCTCTCCCGCCCGCCCGCCCGCACTCCCTCCCTCCTTTTCCTCTCGACTTGCCAGTCAATCCTGGGGCTTGAGCTACTGTACTGGCGCTCCAACACACAACGGTCCCACTCTGAGCCTGCCTGCCTGCCTGCCTGCCTATGCATGTGCCCCATACTCCAACGAGGCACATCATCATCCCCACCCCACCCCTTCTCTGAAAAGAAGGCAGTCTCTCTCGGGGCCAGCCAGCCTGGGCCGGTTTTCTCAGTCAGTCAGTGCGTGGTTTGTTTGTTCTTTTTTTTCCCCCATGCATTTCATGAGAGAAAACTGCAATTCACAAAACCACCACTAGATGGCGCGCGTTCGCCTTCGACAAGGTGGATGGGGCGGCGGGAGGGGCAAAAAACGGGTCGGGTCAGTCACTCACTCAGTCAGTCAGTCCTCACCTACCCGGCAGTGGGGAGTGAGAGTTCTGACATACACATACATATAGGTTGTTATGATTCATTATTATCATCATTTGCTTTTCCTCTGTCGTAGCCATGACGACGGGGAGGGGGGAGGGCGGGGTTTCGACCGCCAGCCGACGTGTTGCGGAGGGGGAGAAGGAGGGGGAAGAGTCGCTCGTTCCCTGGATAGATCCGTCTCCCCTCCTCTCCATCATTCTCTCCCTCCCCCATCCCCCCGCACCCCCTGCCTTCGGGCTTCCCTGGAGTCCTGCTCCTAATTATCTCTTTAATATCTCTTTATCTTCCAGCCCCTGCTTCCTGACCGGATGGTGATATCTGAAGCACTCAGCGGCAACCAGACAGCCAGAGGGGAACGCGAGCCATCCATGCAGGTGGCGTAACCGTCCATCCTCACCCCCCCCCCTCAGGCGATTACTCGACCACGACCACGACCTCCGACCCCCCCCCGCACCAAAATCCACAACCCTACCCTCGGAACAAAATAAAACAAATTTACTTGAATCTCACGCTGCCTTTTGTTTGTAATTGACGCAATAGGCGAAGGGGAGGGATCTCATTTCTGGTGCCTGACGGTGGGGGGAGGGGGCAGGGGGAGGGGGAATTGGAGAGGAGAGAAGAGGGGGCAGAGGGCATCTCAGTGTATCTGTGTGTGTGCGTGCGTGCATCTTTGAGGAAACTCAAAGATCGGACGCGACAGAGCATGTATGTAGTCCAGCCGGACCAATTCACCACGTCTCTGTCTCTTGTCTCTCTGTTTCTGTTTCTCTATTTCTCTCTCTGTGTCTCTCTTTGTCTCTGTCTGTCTGTC
>NW_012317452.1:0-1927 GCF_000151885.1 Dipodomys ordii
TCCTCCTCCTCCTCCTTCTCCTCCTCCTCGTACTCCTCCTCCTCCTCCTCCTCCTCCTCCTTCTTCTTCTTCTTCTTCTTCTTCTTCTTCTTCATCATTTCTTCTTCTTCTTCTTCTTCTTCTTCTTCTTCTTCTTCTTCTTCTTCTTCTTCTTCTTCTTCTTCTTCTTCTTCTTCTCTTTCTTCTGCTTCTTCTTTTCCTTCTTCTTCTGCTTCTACTCCTTCTCTTTCTGCTTCTCATTCTGCTTCTGCTTCTCCGTCTGCTTCTCCTATTTCTTCTGCGGCTCTTCCTTCTCCTACTTCTACTTCTGCTTCTGCTTCTGCTTCTTCTGCTTCTCCTGCTTCTCCTTCTGCATCTTGTTCTGCTTCTGCTTCTCCTTCTGCTGCTTCTTCTGCTTCTGTTTCTCCTTCTGCTTCTCCTTCTGCTTCTTCTGCTTCTGCTTCTCCTTCTGCTTCTTCCGCTTCTCCTTCTGATTCTCCTTCTGCTTCTCCTTCTGTTTCTCCTTCTCCTTCGAGTTCTTCTGTTTTTCTTTCTGCTTCTCCTTCTGCTTCTGCTGCAACTGCTACTGCTTCTTCTGTTTCTTCTGCGTCTCCTTCTGCTTTTGATTCTCTTTCAGCTTCTGCTTCTCCTTCAGCTTCTCATTCAGCTTCTCCAGATTCTGCTTCTTCTGCTTCTCCTGCTTCCGCTTTTGCTTCAGGTTTTGCTTCTGCTTCTTCGGATTCTTATGCTTCTGCTTCTCCTGCTTCTGCTTCTTCTGCTTCCCCTCCTCTTTCTGCTTCTCCTTCTGTTTCTGCTTCTCCTTCTGCTTCTGCTTCTTGTCCTTCTCCTGTTTCTTCTGCTTCTGCTTCTCCTGCTTCTGCTTCTTCTGCTTTTCCTGCTTCTCTTTCTGCTTCTCCTTCTTCTTTTCCTTCTCCTTCTGCTTCTGCTCCTTCTCCTTCTTCTGTTTCTTCTTCTTCTGCTTCTCCCGCTTCTGCTTCTTCTGCTTCTCCTGCTTCTCGTTCTGCTTCTCTTCGTCGGCTTCTCTTTCTACTTCTGCTTCTGCTTCTTCGGATTCTGCTTCTTCTACTTCTTCTCTCCTTCTGCTTCTGCTTCTTCTGCTTCTCCTGCTTCTCCTTCTGCATCTCCTTCTGCTTGTGCTTTTCGTCTGCTTCTTCTTCTGCTTCTGCTTCTCCTTCTCCTTCTTCAGCTTCTCCGTCTGATTCTGCTTCTTCTGCCTTTCCTGATTCTCCTGCTGCTTCTCCTTCTTCTTCTCCTTCTGTTTCTCCTTCTCCTTCTCGTTCTTCTGCTATTCCTTCTGCTTCTCTTTCTGCTTCTGCATCTTCAGCTTCTTCTGCTACTGCTTCTGCTTCTTCTGTTTCTTCTGCTTCTCCTTCTGCTTTTGCTTCTCTTTCTGCTTCTGCTTCTACTTCTGGTTCTCCTTCTTCTTCTCCAGATTCTGCTTCTTCTGCTTCTCCTTCCGCTTCAGGTTCTGCTTCTGCTTCTTCGGCTTCTTCTGCTTCTATTTCTGCTTCTCCTTCTGTTTCTGTTTCTCTTTCTGCTTCTGTTTCTTCTCCTTCTTCTAATTCTTCTGCTTATGCTTCTACTGCTTCTCCTTCTGTTTCTCTTTATTCTTATCCTTCTGCTTCTCCTTCTCCTTCTTCTTCTTCTGCTTCTCCTTCTGCTTCTGCTTCTCCTTCTGCATCTTCTTCTGTTTCAATGTCTCCTTCATCTGCTTATCATTCTGCTACTGCTTCTCCTGCTTCTGCTTCTTCTGCTTCTCCATGCTTCTCCTTCTCCTTCTCTTTCTACTTCAGCTTATCCATCTATTTCTCCTACTCCTAATCCTTCTCTTTCTCCTTCTCCTTCTTCTTCTACTGCTTTTCCTGCTTGTTCTTCTTCTGCTTCTTCTTCTTATTCTGCTTTTTCAGTTACTTCTGCTTCAAACTTC
>NW_012317453.1:0-1927 GCF_000151885.1 Dipodomys ordii
GCTTCTAGTACTTCTCTTTCTTCTTCTCATTCTGCTTCTGCTTCTCCTTCTTCTTCTCCTATTGCTTCTGCGACTCTTCCTTCTCCTTCTCCTACTTCTACTTCTCCTTCTGCTTCTTCTGCTTCTCCTGCTTCTCCTTATGCATCTTCTTCTGCTTCTGCTTCTCCTTGTGCTGCTTCTTCTGCTTCTGTTTCTCCTTCTGCTTCTCCTTTTGCTTCTTTTGCTTCTCCTTCTGATTCTCCTTCTCCTTCTGCTTCTGTTTCTCTTTCTCCTTCTTGTTCTCCTGCTTTTCCTTCTGCTTCTCCTTCTGCTGCAACTGCTACTGCTTCTGCTTCTTCTGTTTCTTCTGCTTCTCCTTCTGCTTTTGATTCCCTTTCTGCTTCTGCTTCTCCTTCAGCTTGTCATTCTGCTTTTCCAGATTCTGCTTCTCCTGCTTCTCCTTCTGCTTCAGGTTCTGCTTCTGATTCTTCGGATTCTTATGCTTCTGCTTCTCCTGCTTCTGCTTCTTCTGCTTCCCCTCCTTCTCTTTCTGCTTCTCCTTCTGTTTCTGCTTCTCCTTCTGCTTCTTCTTCTGCTTCTTGTCCTTCTCCTGTTTCTTCTGCTTCTGTTTCTCCTGCTTCTGCTTTTTCTGCTTTTCCTGCTTCTCTTTCTGCTTCTCCTTCTGCTTCTGCTTCTCCTTCGGCTTCTGCTCCTTCTCCTTCTTCTGTTTCTTCTTCTTCTGCTTCTCCTGCTTCTGCTTCTTCTGCTTCTCCTGCTTCTCGTTCTGCTTCTCTTCGTCGGCTTCTCTTTCTACTTCTGCTTCTTGTTCTCTTTAGTTCTTCCCCTTCTGCTTCTGCTTCTTCTGCTTCTCCTGCTTCTCCTTCTGCATATCCTTCTGCTTTTGATTTTCCTTGTGCTTCTTCTGCTGCTTCTGCTTCTCCTTCTCCTTCTTCTGCTTCTCCGTCTGCTTCTGCTTCTTCTGCTTTTCATGATTCTCTTTCTGCTACTCCTTCTGCTTCTGTTTCTGTTTATCCTTCTCCTTCTCGTTCTTCTGCTATTCCTTCTGCTTCTCTTTCTGCTTCTGCATCTTCAGCTTCTTCTGCTACTGCTTCTGCTTCTTCTGTTTCTTCTGCTTCTCCTTCTGCTTTTGCTTCTCTTTCTGCTTCTGCTTCTCCTTCTGGTTCTCCTTCTTCTTCTCCAGATTCTTCTTCTTCTTCTGCTTTTCCAGCTTCTCCTTCTGCTTCAGGTTCTCCTTTTGCTTCTTCGGCTTCTTCTGCTTCTATTTCTGCTTCTCCTTCTGTTTCTGCTTCTCTTTCTGCTTCTGCTTCTTCTCCTTCTTCTATTTCTTCTGATTCTGCTTCTTCTGCTTCTGCTTCTCTTGCTTCTCCTTCTGTTTCTCTTTATGCTTCTCCTTCTGCTTCTCCTTCTTCTGCTTCTACTACTGCTTCTGCTTCTGCTTCTCCTTCTGCATCTTCTTCTGTTTCAATTTCTCCTTCTTCTGCCTTTCATTATGCTTCTGCTTCTCCTGCTTCTGCTCCTTCTGCTTCTCCTGCTTCTCCTTCTCCTTCTCTTTCTGCTTCTGCTTATCCTTCTGTTTCTCCTACGCCTAATACTTCTCTTTCTCCTTCTTCTTCTTCTGGTTCTCCTGCTGCTTCTTCTTCTGCTTCTTCTGCTTTTTCTGTTTCTTCTTCTTCTGCTTCAGCTTCTGCTTCTTCTGCTTCTCCTTCTGCTTCTGCTTCTCCTTCTGCTTCTGCTTCTGCTCTTCTCCTTCTTCTGTTTCTTCTGCTTCTGCTTCTCCTTCTACTTCTTCTTCTGCTTCTCCTACTTCTCCTTCTGCTTCTCCGTCTCATTCTCCTTCTCCTTCAATTTCTCCTTCTTGTGCTTCCATTCTTCTTCTGCTTCTCCTGCTTCTGCTTCTTCTGTTTCTCTTTCTGCTTCTCCTTCTGCT
>NW_012317454.1:0-1927 GCF_000151885.1 Dipodomys ordii
TTCTACTCCAAATCCTTCTCTTTCTCCTTCTCCTTCTTCTGCTTCTGCTTCTCCTGCTGCTTCCTCTTCTGTTTCTTCAGCTTTTTCTCTTTCTTCTACTTCAGATTCTGCTTATTCTGCTTCTCCTGCTTCTCCTTCTGCATCTCCTTCTGCTTGTGCTTGTCCTTATTCTGCTTTTGCTTCTCCTTCTCCTTCTTTTGCTTCTCCTTTTGCTTCTGCTTCTTCTGCTTGTCCTTCTCCTTCTGCTTCTGCTTCTTCTGCTTCTCCTGCTTCTCCTTCTGCATCTTCTTCTGCTTCTCCTTCTCCTTCTTCTGCTTCTCCTTCTGATTCTCCTTCTGCTTCTTCTTATTCTGCTTTACCTGCTTCTCTTTCTGGTTCTCCTTCTGCTTCTCCTTCTCTTTCTCCTTCTCCTTCTTGTTCTTCTGCTTTTCCTTCTGCTACTGCTACAACTGCTAGTGCTTCTACTTCTTCTGTTTCTTCTGCTTCTCCTTCTGCTTTTGATTCTCTTTCTGCTTCTGCTTCTGCTTCTCCTTCTGCTTCTCATTCTGCTTCTCCAGAGTCTGCTTCTTCTGCTTCTCCTGCATCTCCTTCTGCTTCAGGTTCTGCTTCTGCTTCTTCGGATTCTTATGCTTCTGCTTCTCCTGCTTCTTCTGCTTCCTCTCCTTCTCTTTCTGCTTCTCCTTCTGTTTCTGCTTCTCCTTCTGCTTCTGCTTCTTGTCCTTCTCCTGTTTCTTCTGCTTCTGCTTCTCCTGTTTCTGCATCTCCTGCTTCTCCTTCTGCTGCTCTTTCTGCTTCTCCTGCTGCTTTTCCTTCTCCTGCTCCTTCTTCTGCTTCTCTTTCTGCTTCTGCTTCTGTTTCTCCTTCTCCTTCTCCTTCTCGTTCTTCTGCTTTTCCTTCTGCTTCTCCTTCTGCTTCTGCATCTTCTGCTTCTTCTGCTACTGCCTCTGCTTCTTCTGTTTCTTCTGCTTCTCCTTCTGCTTTTGCTTCTCTTTCTGCTTCTGCTTCTCCTTCTGCTTCTCCAGATTCTGCTTCTTCTGCTTCTCCTTCTGCTTCAGGTTCTGCTTCTGCTTCTTCGGCTTCTTCTGCTTCTGCTTCTCCTGCTGCTGCTTCTTCTGCTTCTCCTGCTTCTCTTTTTGCTTTTCCTTCTGTTTCTGCTTCTCCTTCTGCTTCTGCTTCTTCTCCTTCTTCTGTTTCTTCTGCTTCTGCTTCTCCTGCTTCTGCTTCTCCTGCTTCTCGTTCTGCTTCTCCTTCTCTTTCTTCTGCTTCTCCTTTTGCTTCTGCTTCTCCTTCTGCTTCTGCTTCAATTTCTCTTTCTGCTTCTCATTCTGCTTCGTCTTCTGTTCTTCTGCTTCTCCTGCTTCTGCTTCTCCTTCTTCTCCTACTTCTCGTGCTGCTTTTCCTTCTGCGTCTCTTTCTGCTTCTGCTTATCCTTTTGCTTCTCCTACTCCTAATCCTTCTCTCTCGCCTTCTCCGACTTCTTCTTCTTCTGCTTCTCTTGCTGCTTCTGCTCCTGCTTATTCTACTATTACTGTTTCTTCTGCTTCTGCTTCAGATTGTGCATCTTCTGTTTCTCCTTCTGCTTCAGATTCTGCTTCTTCTTCTTCTTCTTCTCCTGTTTCTTCTGCTTCTCCTGCTTCTTCTGCTTCTCCTGCTTCTCTTTCTGCTTCTCCTTCGCTTCTGCTTCTCCTTCTGCTTCTGCTTCTGCTCTTCTCCTTCTTCTGTTTCTTTTACTTCTGTTTCTTCTGCTTCTTCTTCTGTTTCTTCTGATTCTACTTCTGCTTCTCCTTCTCCTCCTCTTTCTGCTTCTACTTCTGCTTCTTCTGATTCTCCTGATTCTCCTTCTTGTTCTCCTTCTGTTTCTGCTTCTCTTTCTGCTTCTGCTTCTCCTTCTGCTGCTCGTTTTCCTTCTTCTTCTTCTGCTCTCCCA
>NW_012317455.1:0-1927 GCF_000151885.1 Dipodomys ordii
GTCCCCGCTGTGTCCCGTGCTGTGTCCCACTGTGTTCCCGACTGTGTCCCCCGCTGTGTCCCGCTCTTTCCCGCTGTGTCCCCTGCTGTGTCCCGCTGTGTCCCCTGCTGTGTCCCGTTGTGTCCCCGACTGTTTCCCGCTCTTTCCCGCTGTGTCCCGCTGTGTCCTTGCTCTGTCCCAATTTGTGTCCCGCTGTGTCCTCGCTGGGTCACCCGCAGTGTCCCGCTGTGTTCCCATGTGTCACGCTGTGTGCTCTCTGTGTATCCCTCTGTGTCCCGCTGTGTCCTCGCTGTGTCCCCCACTGTGTCCAGGCTGTGACCCGCGGTGTCCCTGCTGTGTCCCCGCTGTCTCCCGCTGTGTCCCGCTGTGTCCCCGATGTCCAGCGCTGTGTCCCGTTGTTTCCCCGCTATCCGCATGTGTGTCCCCGCTGTCCCCCGCTGTGTCCCGCTGTGTCCTCGCTGTGTCCCCCGCTGTGTCCCACTGTGTCCCCCACTGTGTCCCGCTGTGTCCCGCTGTGTCCCCGCTGTCCGCCGGTGTGTCACCGCTCTCCCCCGCTGTATCCCACGCTGTGTCCCGCTGTGTCCTCGCTGTGTCTCACTGTGTCCCTACTGTGTCTCCGCTGTGTCCCGCTGTGTCCCTGGTGTGTCCTCGCTGTGTAACCGCTGAGTCCCTCTGTGTCCCCTCTGTGTCCTGCTGTGTCCCCTGCTGTGTCCCCGCTGTGTCCCGCTGTGTCCTCCTGTGTCCCACTGTGTCCTCGCTGTGTCCCGCCTTGTCCCGCGCTGTGTCCCTGCTTTGTCCCTTTGTGTCCAGCTGTGTCCCGCTGTGTACCCTGCAGTGTCCTGCTGTGTCCCCCGATATGTCCCGCTGTGTCCCGCTGTGTCCCCACTGCGTCCCGCTGTGTCCTGCTGTGTCCCTGGTGTGTCCTCGCTGTCTAACCGCTGAGTCCCTCTGTGTGCCCACTGTGTCCCACTGTGTCCCCCGCTGTGTCCCTGCTGTGTCCCCTGTGTGTCCTCCTGTGTCCCGCTGTGTCCCCCGCTGTGTCCACCACTATTTTCTGGCTGTGAGCCGCTGTGTCCATGCTGTTTCCCCCGCTGTGTCCCGCTGTGTCCCCGCTGTATTACCCGCTGTGTCCTGCTGTGCCCTGCTGTGTTCCGCTGTGTCCCGCTGTGTGCCTGCTGTCCCCTGGGTGTCCCCGCTGTGTCCCCTGCTGTGTCCCATTGTGTCCCGCTGTGTCCCTGCTGTCCGCCGGTGTGTCACCGCTGTCCCCCGCTGTATCCCCTGCTGTGTTCCCCTATGTCGCCCGCTATGTTCCGCTGTGTTCTTTGCTGTGTCCCCCGCTGAGTCCGCTGTGTCCCCCGCTGTTTACCGCTCTGTCCCCCACTGTGTCCCCCGCTGTGTCCCTGCTGTGTCCCCGCTGTGTCCCGCTGTGATCCTGGTTTGTCCTCGCTGTATAACTGCTATGTCCCTCTGTGTCCCCGCTGTGTCCCACTGTGTCCCGCAGTGTCCCCTTATGTGCCCTCTGTGTCATCGCTGTATCCCCTGCTGTGTCCCACTGTGTCCCATGCTGTGTCCTCGCTGTGTCCCCGCTGTGTCCTAGCTGTGTACCTCTGTATCCCGTTCTGTCCTCGCTTTGTCCCCGCGATGTCCCTGCAGTGTCCCGCTGTGTACACCGCTGTGTCCCACTGTGTCCCGCTGTGTGCCCCCTTTGTTCCCCTGTGTCCTGCTGTGTCCCCTGCTGTGTCCGCGCTGTGTCCCGCTGTGTCCCCGCAGTGTAACGCTGTGTCCCCCTTTGTGTCCCGCTGTGTCCCCTGCTGTGTCCCTGCTGTGTCACTTTGTGTCCCGCTGTGTCCCGCTGTAAACCCCGCAGTGTCCTGCTGTGTCGCCCGATGTGTCCCGCTGTGTCCCGCTTTTTCCGATGTGTCACGCT
>NW_012317456.1:0-1927 GCF_000151885.1 Dipodomys ordii
ACCCACTATGTCCCACTGTGTCCTCGCTGTGTCCCCCGCTGTCTACCACTTTGTCCCCCACTATGTCCCGCTGTGTCCTCGCTGTGTCCCCCGCTGTGTCCCGCTGTGTCCTCTCTGTGTCCCCTGCTGTGTCCCTTTGTGTCCCCTTCTGTGTACCACGCTGTGTCCCGCTGTGTCTACTGCTGTGTCCCGATGTGTCCCCGCTGTGTCTACTGCTGTGTCCCTGCTGTGTCCCGCTGTGTCCCGCTGTGTCCCGCTGTGTCCTTGCTGTGTCCCACGCTGTGTTTCACTGTGTCCTCGGTGTGTCCCCCGATGTGTCCCTTTGTGTCCCCAGCTGTGTACCCTGTTGTGTCCCGCTGTGTACCCACTGTGTCTAGTGCTGTGTCCCTGCTGGGTCCCGCTGTGTCCCGCTGTGTCCGCTGCTGTGTCTCCCGCTGTGTCCCGTTCTGTCCCCAGCTGTGTCCCGCTTTGTTCCACACTGTGTCCCGCTGTGTCCCCCGCTGTGTCCTGCTGTGTCACCCGCTGTGTCCCGCTGTGTCCCGCTGTGACCCTGCTGAGTCCCGCTGTGTCGCCGCTGTGTCCCGCTGTGTCTTCCCTGTGGACCCCGCTGTGTCCCGCTCTGTCCCCCGTTGTGTCCCCCGCTTTGTTTCCGCTGTGTCCCGCTGTGAACCCGCTGTATCGAAGCTGTGTCCCGCTGGGTCCCACTGTGTCCTCGCTGTGTTCCCCTCTCTGTCCCGCTGTGTCCCCCTCTCTGTCCCACGCTGTGTCACACTGTGTCCCTTGTTGTCCCGCTTTGTCCCCCGCTGAGTCCCTTCTGTGTCCCCGCTGTGTCCTGCTGTGTCCTCGCTATGTCCCCAGCTGTGTCCCACTGTGTCCCCGCTGTGTCCCCATATGTGTCCCGCTGTGTCCCGCTGTGTACCCCGCTGTGTCCCGCTATGTTCCCGCATTGTCCACGCTGTGTCCCGCTGGGTCTCGCTGTGTCCCCGCTGTGTCCTTCTGTGTCCCCGCTGTGTCCCTCGCTGTGTCTCGCTGTGTCCTGCTGTGTCCAGCTGTGTCCCCCGCTGTGTCCTGCTGTGTCCCCGCTGTGTCCCCATATGTGGCCCGCTGTGTACCCCGCTGTGTCCTACTATGTTCCCGCATTGTCCACGCTGTGTCCCGCTGTGTAACGCTGTGTCCCCGCTGTATCGACGCTGTGTCCTGCTGGGTCCCGCTGTGTTCTCGCTGTGTTCCCCGCTGTGTCCCGCTTTGTACCCCTCTGTGTCCCCCTCTGTGTCCCGCTGTGTCCCCACTGTGTCCCGCTGTGTCCGCTGAGTCCCGCTGTATACTGCTGTGTGCCCCGCTGAGTCCTGCTGTGTACCCGCTGTATCCCGCTGTGTCCCGCTTTGTCCCGCGCTGTGTCCCGCTGTGTCCACTGCTGTGTCCTTGCTGGGTCCCGCTCTGTTGCGCTGGGTCCCGCTGTGTCCCCCTGTGTCCTCGCTGTGTCCCACGCTGTGGTCCCCTGTGTCCTCACTGTGTCCCCCGATGTGTCCCTTTGTGTCCCCAGCTGTGTAACCCGCTGTGTCCCGCTGTGTCCCCGCTGTATCGAAGCAGGGGCCCGCTGGGTCCTGCTGTGTCCTCGCTGTGTTCCCCGCTGTGTATCCCTCTGTGTCCCCCTCTGTGTCCCACTGTGTCCCCCGCTGTGTCCCGAAAAAGACCCGCTGTGTCCCGATGTGTACTGCTGTGTCCGCCGCTGAGTCCCACTGTGTCCTCGCTGTGTCCCGCTGTGTCCCCGCAGTGTCTAATTCTGTGTCCCTGCTGTGTCCCGCTGTGTCCCGCTGTGTCCTCGCTGTGTCCCACG
This sequence comes from Dipodomys ordii, assembly GCF_000151885.1. Lineage (NCBI taxonomy): Eukaryota > Metazoa > Chordata > Mammalia > Rodentia > Heteromyidae > Dipodomys > Dipodomys ordii. Next base: position 1,838 of record NW_012317456.1, read on the forward strand.
CTGTGTTTCACTGTGTCCTCGGTGTGTTCCCTGATGTGTCCCTTTGTGTCCCCAGCTGTGTACCATGATGTGTCCCGCTGTGTACCCACT
>NW_012317457.1:0-1927 GCF_000151885.1 Dipodomys ordii
CTGTGTTTCTCTCTGTGTCCCGCTGTGTACCCTTCTGTGTCCCTCGCTGTGTCCCGCTGTGTACCCCGCTGTGTCCAGCTGTGTCCTCGCTGTGTCCCCCGCTGTCTCCTGCTTTGTCCCCACGCTGTGTCCCGCTGTGACCCGCCTGTGTCCTCGCTGTGTCCCCCGCTGTGTCCCGTTGTGTACCCGCTGTGTCCACTGCTGTGTCACGCTGTGTACCCCGCTGTGTCCCGCTATGTTCCCGCAGTGTCCCCACTGTGTCCCGCTGTTTCCCACTGTGTCCCGTGGTGTCCCAGTTTGTCCCCTGCTGTGTCCCCCGGTGAGTCCCCGCTGTGTCCCGCTGTGTCCCCCACGGTTCAGGCTGTTTCTTCTGCTGTGACACCGCTGTGTCCCGCTGTGTCCCGCTGTGTCCTCGCTGTGTCCCACGCTGTGTTCCTCTGGGTCCTCGCTGTGTCCCGCGATGTGTCCTGTTGTGTCCCCAGCTGTGTCCCCGCTCTGTCCTGCTGTGTTCCCGCTGTATCGACGCTGTGTCCCACTTTGTCCCGCTGTGTCCTCGCTGTGTTCCCAGCTGTGTCCCGCTGTGTAGCCCTCTGTGTCCCCCTCTGTGTCCCGCTGTGTTCCCCGTTGTGTCCCGCTGTGTCTCGCTGTGCTCCCCGCTGTGTCCCTGCTGTGTCCCCGCTGTGTCTTGCTGTATACTGCTGTGTCCCCCGCTGAGTCCCGCTGTGTCCCCGCTGTGTCCCGCTGTGTCCCGCTGTGTCCCTCGCTTTGACCCGCTGTGTCCCACTGTGTCCCCGCTGTGTCCCGCTGTGTCCCCCTCTCTGTCCCCCGCAGTGTCCCACTGTGTCCCTCGCTGTGACCCGCTGTGTCCCACTGTGTCCCCGCTGTGTCCCGCTCTTGTCCCGCTGTGTCCTCTCTTGTCCCCCTCTGTGTCCCTCTGTGTCCCCCTGCTTTGCCCCCGCTGTTTCGCGTTGTGTCCCCATTGTCCCCCGGTGTGTCCCCGCTTTCCCCCGCTGTGTCCATCTGTGTCCCGCTGTGTCCAGCTGTGTCTCGTATTGTCACGCTTTGTCTCCCGCTGTGTCACCCGCTGAGTCCCCGCTGTATCCCCGCTGTGTCCTGCTGTGTCCCCGCTGTGTCCCCCGATGTGTCCTGCTGTGACCCTGGCTGTGTCCCCCGCTGTGTTCCGCTGTGTCCCCGGCTGTGTCCCGCTGTGTCGCCACTGTGACCCTCTTTGTCCCACTGTGTCCCCCGCTGTGTCCCCCTGTGTCCCGCTTTGTGCCCCGCTCTGTCCCCGCTGTGTCCCGCTGTGTCCTGCTGGGTCCCCTGCTGTGTCCCCGCTGTGTCCCACTTTGTCCCCCGCTGTGTCCCGCTATGTCCCCCACTGTGTCCCGCTGTGTTCCGCTGTGTGCCGCTTTGTCTCCGCTGTGTCGTGCTGTGTCCCGCTGTGTCCTCCGCTGTGTCCCTCTGTGTCCCGTTGTGTCCCACGCTCTGTCACTGCTGTGTCCTGCTCTGTCCCCCGCTGTGTCCCGCTGTGTCCTGCTGTGTCTCCTCTGTGTCTCCGCTGTGGCCCACTGTGTCCCGCTCTGGTCCGCTGTGTCCGCCGCGGTGTCCCGCTGTGTCCCGCTGTGTCCTGCTGTGTCCCGCTGTGTCTCCGCTGTGTCTCCGCTGTGGCCCACTGTGTATCCCGCTGTGTCCCCGCTGTGTGCCGCTGTGTCCCCCTCTCTGTCCCCCGCAGTGTCCCGCTGTGTCCCTCGCTTTGACCCGCTGTGTCCCACTGTGTCCCCGCTGTGTCCCGCTGTGTCCCCCTCTCTGTCCCCCGCAGTGTCCCACTGTGTCCCTCGCTGTGACCCGCTGTGTCCCACTGTGTCCCCGCTGTGTCCCGCATCTTGTCCCGCTGTGTCCTCTCTTGTCCCCCTCTGTGTCCCTCTGT
>NW_012317458.1:0-1927 GCF_000151885.1 Dipodomys ordii
ACTGCTACTGCTTCTACTTCTTCTGTTTCTTCTGCTTCTCCTTCTGCTTCAGGTTCTGCTTCTGCTTCTTCGGATTCTTATGCTTCTGCTTCTCCTGCTTCTGCTTCTTCTGCTTCCCCTCCTTCTCTTTCTGCTTCTCCTTCTGTTTCTGCTTCTCCTTCTGCTTCTTGTCCTTCTCCTGTTTCTTCTGCTTCTGCTTCTACTGTTTCTGCTTCTCCAGCTTCTCCTTCTGCTGCTCTTTCTGCTTCTCCTGCTGCTTTTCCTTCTCCTGCTCTTCCTTCTGCTTCTCTTTCTGCTTCTCCTTCTGTTTCTCCTTCTCCTTCTCCTTCTCGTTCTTCTGCTTTTCCTTCTGCTTCTCCTCCTGCTTCTGCATATTCTGCTTCTTCTGCTACTGCCTCTGCTTCTTCTGTTTCTTCTGCTTCTCCTTCTGCATCTCCTTCTGCTTTTGCTTCTCTTTCTTCTTCTGCTTCTCCTTCTGCTTCTCCAGGTTCTGCTTCTTCTGCTCCTCCTGCTTCTCCTTCTGCTTCAGGTTCTGCTTCTGCTTCTTCGGCTTCTTCTGCTTCTGCTTCTCCTGCTTCTCTTTTTGCTTTTCCTTCTGTTTCTGCTTCTCCTTCTGCTTCTGCTTCTTTTCCTTCTTCTGTTTCTTATGCTTCTGCTTCTCCTGCTTCTGATTCTCCTGCTTCTCGTTCTGCTTCTCTTTCTGCTTCTCTTTCTGCTTCTCCTTCTCCTTCTTCTGCTTCTCCTTCTGCTTCTGCTTCTCCTTCTGCTTTTGCTTCAAGTTCTCCTTCTGCTTCTCATTCTGCTTCTGCGTATTCTGTTTCTTCTGCTTCTCCTGCTTCTGCTTCTCCTGCTTCTCCTACTTCTCGTGCTGCTTTTCCTTCTGCGTCTCTTTCTGCTTCTGCTTATCCTTTTGCTTCTCCTACTCCTAATCTTTCTCTCTCGCCTTCTCCGACTTCTTCTTCTTCTGCTTCTCTTGCTGCTTCTGCTTCTGCTTATTCTACTATTACTGTTTCTTCTGCTTCAGATTGTGCTTCTTCTGTTTCTCCCTCTGCTTCAGATTCTGCTTATGCTTCTTCGGCTTCTCCTGTTTCTTCTGCTTCTGCTTCTCCTGCTTCTTCTGCTTCTCCTGCTTCTCTTTCTGCTTCTCCTTCTGCTTCTGCTTCTCCTTCTACTTCTGCTTCTGCTCTTCTCCTTCTTCTGTTCCTTTTGCTTCTGTTTCTTCTTCTTCTTCTTCTGTTTCTTCTGATTCTACTTCTGCTTCTCCTTCTTCTCCTCTTTCTGCTTCTACTTCTGCTTCTTCTGATTTTCCTGCTTCTCCTTCTTGTTCTGCTTCTGTTTCTGCTTCTCGTTCTGCTTCTGCTACTCCTTCTGCTGCTCCTTCTCCTTCTCCTTCTTCTGCTTCTCCCACTGCTTCTGCTTCTGCTTCTTTTGCTTATTCTTTTTCTTCTGCTTCTGCTTCTCCTGCTTCTGCTTCTTCTGCTTCTACTGCTTCTCCTTATTCTTCTCCTTATGCTTCCTCTTCTTCTTCTTCTTCTTCTTCTTCTTCTTCTTCTTCTTCTTCTTCTTCTTCTTCTTCTTCTTCTTCTTCTTCTTCTTCTTCCTCTTCTCTTTCTTCTGCTTCTGCTTTCCCTGCTTCTTCTGGTTCTACTGCTTCTCTTTCTGCTACTCATTCTGCTTCTGCTTCTCCTATTGCTTCTGTTGCTCTTCCTTCTCTTTCTCCTACTTCTACTTCTTCTTCTTCTTCTGCTTCTTCTGCTTCTCCAGCTTCTCCTTCTGCATCTCCTTCTGCTTGTGCTTGTCCTTATGCTTATTCTTCTGTATCTGCTTCTCCTTCTGCTTTTTCTGCTTCTCCTTCTGATTCTCCTTCTGCTTCTGCTTCTGTTTCTCCTTCTTGTTGTCGTTTTTCTGCTTTTCCTTCTGCTTCTCC
>NW_012317459.1:0-1927 GCF_000151885.1 Dipodomys ordii
TCCCGTTCTGTCCTACTGTGTCCCCCGCTGTGTCCCGTTGTGTCCCGCTGTGTACCCCGTTGTGTCCTGCTGTATCGACTCTGTGTCCCACTGGGTCCCGCTGTTTCCTTCCTGTGTTCCCCGCTGTGTCTCGCTGTGTCCCCGCTGTATCGACGCTGTGTCCCTGCTGTGTCCCGCTGTTTCCCGCTCTGTCCTCGCTGTGTCCCTGCTGTGTCCCGTTGTGTCCCCAGCTGTGTCCCCCGCTATGTCCTGCTGTGTGTACTGCTGTGTCCACGCTGTGTCCCACTGTGTCTCGCTGTGTCCCGCTGTGTCCTCTCTGTGTCCCCTGCTATGTTCCGCTGTGTCCTCGCTGTGTCCCCCGCTGTGTCCCACTGTGTCCCCATTGTGTCCCCCGCTGTGTCACGCAGTGTCCCGCTGTGTCCCCCGCTGTGTCCGCTGCTGTGTCCTGCTGTGTCCCTCGCTGTGTCACCAATGTGTCCCGCTGTGTCCCCGCTGTGTCCCGCTGTGTCTCACTGTGCCCCCACTCTGTCCCGTTGTGTCCACAACTGGGTACCACGCTGTGTAACACTGTGTCCCCGCTGTATGGACGCTGTGTCCTGCTGTGTCCCGCTGTGTCCTTGCTGTGTTCCCCGCTGTGTCCCGCTGTGTCCCCAGCTGTGTCACCCGCTGTGTCCCGCTGTGTCCTCGCTGGGTCCCCCGCTATGTCCAGCTGTGCCCCCTGCTGTGTTCGGCTGTGTCCCGCTATGTCTCGCTCGGTCCCTGCTGTGTCCCGCTGTGTCCCCGCTGTGTGCCCGGCTGTGTCCTGCTGTGTACTCCGTTGTGTCCAGCTGTGTCACCGCTGTGTCTTGCTTTGGCCCCTCTCTGTCTCCGCTGTCCCCCGCTGTGTCCCCCGCTGTGTCCCGCTGTGTCCCGCTGTTTCCCCCGCTTTGTCCCGCTGAGTCCCCTCTGTGTCGCCGCTGTGTCCCGCTGTGTCCTCGCTGTGTCCCCCGCTGTCTGCCAATTTGCCCCGCTGTGTCCCTAGCTGTGTCCCGCTGTGTCCCACTGTGTACCCCGCTGTGTCCCACTATGTTCCCGCAGTGTCCCCGCTGTGTACCACTGTGTCCCGCTGGGTACTCTCTGTGTCCCCCGCAGTGTCCCGTTGTGTCCCCAGCTATGCACCCTGCTGTGTCCCGCTGTGTCCCCGCTGTAACGACCCTGGGTCCCGCTGGGTCCCGCTATGTCCTCCATGTGTTCCCCGCTGTGTCCCGTTGTGTCCCCAGTTGTGTACCTCGCTGTGTCCCGCTGTGTCCCCGCTGTATCGACGCTGGGTCCCGCTGGGTCCCGCTCTGTCCTCCCTGTGTCCCCCGCTGTGTCCCGCTGTGTCCCACTGTGTCCGCCACTGTGTCCCACGCTGTGTTCCGCTGGGTCCTCGCTGTGTTCCGCTCTATCCCGCTGAGTCCTCGCTCTGTCCCCCGGTGTGTCCCGCTGTGTCCCCGCTGTGTCCCAAGCTGTGTCCCGCTGTGTACCCCACTGTGTCCCCCTCTGTGTCCCGCTGTGTCCCGCTGTGTCCCCCGCTGTTTCCCTGCTGTGTCCCCGCTGTGTCCTGCTGTATACTGCTGTGTCCCCCGCTGAGTCCCGCTGTGTCCCCGCTGTGTCCCGCTGTGTTCCCCATGTGTCCCCCGCTGTGTCCCACCTTGTCCCACTGTGTCCCCCACTGTTTGCCCTGCTGTGTCCGGCTGTGTCCCCCGCTTTGTCCTGCTCTGTCCACTGCTGTGTCCCCGCTGTGTCCCGCTTTTTCCCCGGCTGTATCCCGCTGTGTCCTCACTGTGTCCCCCGCTGTATCCCGCTGTGTCCTCGCTGTGTCCCCAGCTGTGTCCCGCTGTGTTCCCCGCTTTGTCCTGCTGTGTCCCACTGTGTCCCCGCTGTGTACCCGCTGTGTCCCGCTGTG
>NW_012317460.1:0-1927 GCF_000151885.1 Dipodomys ordii
TAGAAGCAGTAGCAGTTGAAGCAGAAGCAGAAGGAAAAGCAGTTTTACAAGAAGGAGAAGGAGAAACAGAAGGAGAAGAAGAAGAAGAAGAAGAAGAAGAAGAAGAAGAAGAAGAAGAAGAAGAAGAAGAAGAAGAAGAAGAAGAAGAAGAAGAAGAATGAGAATCAGAAGGAGAAGCAGAAGAAGGAGAAGGAGAAGCAGAAGCAGATGAAGATGCAGAAGGAGAAGCAGAAGAAGCAGAAGCAGAAGGAGAAGCAGGAAAAGCAGAAGAAGCAGAAGCAAAAGGAGAAGCAAAAGAAGGAGAAGGAGAAGCAGAGGCAGAAGAATAAGCATAAGGACAAGCACAAGCAGATGGAGATGCAGAAGGAGAAGCAGGAGAAGCAGAAGAAGCTGAAGCTGAAGGAGAAGTAGAAGTAGGAGAAGGAGAAGGAGGAGAAGCAGAAGCAGAAGGAGAAGCAGAAGCAGAATCAGAATGAGAAGCAGAAAGAGAAGCAGGAGGAGGAGAAGAAGAAGAAGAAGAAGAAGAAGAAGAAGACGAAGAAGAAGAAGAAGAAGAAGAAGAAGAAGAAGAAGAAGAAGAAGAAGAAGAAGAAGAAGAAGAAGAAGAAGAAGAAGAAGAAGAAGAAGAAGAAGAAGAAGAAGAAGAAGAAGAAGAAGAAGAAGAAGAAGAAGCATAAGAAGCAGACGCAGGAGAAGCAGAACCAGAAGAAAAAGAAGAAGCATAAGAAGCAGAAGCAGAGGGAGAAACAGAAGAAGGAGAAGGAGCAGCAGAAGGTGAAGCAGAAGGAGATGCAGAAGCAGAAAGAGAAGCAGAAATAGAAGGAGAAGAAGGAGAAGTTGGAGAATCAGAAGAAGCAGAAGCAGAAAGAGAAGGAGAAGCAGAAGGAGAAGGACAAGCAGGAGAAGCAGAAGAAGCAGAAGCGGAAGAAGCAGAAGAAGAAGAAGAAGGAGAAGGAGCAGAAGGAGAAGCAGAAGCAGAAGGAGAAGCAGAAAGAGAACCAGAAGAAGCAGAAGAAGCAGTAGCAGGAGAAGCAGAAGCAGAAGAAACAGAAGAAGCCGAAGAGTCAGAAGGAGAACCTGAACCAGAAGGAGAAGCAGAAGCAGCAGAAGCTGGAAAAGCAGAAGCAGAAGAAACCGAAAAAGCAGAAGAAGCAGAAGCAGAACGAGAAGCAGAAGAAAAAGGAGAAAGAGAAGGATTAGGAGTAGGAGGAGCAGAAGCAGAATAAGAAGCAGAAAGAGAAGCAGAAGGAGAAGCAGAAGGAGAAACAGAAGCAGAAGCAGGAGAAGCAGAAGCAGAAGCAGAAAGAGAAGCACAAGAAGGAGGAATTGAAGGAGAAGGAGAAGGAGACGGAGAAGCAGAAAGAGAAGTAGGAGAAGCAGAAGAAGAAGAAGCAGGAGAAGCAGAAACAGAAGAAACAGAAAAAGTAGAAGAAGCAGAAGAAGAAGCAGCAGGAGAAGCAGAAGAAGAAGAAGGAGAAGGAGAAAGAGAAGGATTAGGAGTAGGAGAAACAGAAGGATAAGCAGAAGCAGAAAGAGAAGGAGAATGAGAAGGAGACGCAGAAGAAGCAGAAGCAGGAGAAGCAGAATGAGAAGCTGTAGGAGAAACAGAAGCAGAAAGAGAATCAAAAGGAGAAGGAGAAGCGGAAGAAACAGAAGAAGCAGAAGCAGTAGCAGTTGCAGCAGAAGCAGAAGGAGAAGCAAAAGTAAAAGCAGAAGAACGAGAAGGAGAAGGAGAAACAGAAGGAGAAGCAGAAGGAGAAGCAGAAGAAGCAGAAGGAGAAGCAGAAGGAGAAACACAAGCAGAAGAAGCAGCAGAAGGAGAAGCAGAAGCAGAAGAAGATGCAGAAGGAGAAGCAGGAGAAGCAGAAGAAGCAGAAGCAGAAGGAGAAGGAGAAGTAGGAGAAGGAGAAGGAAGAGCCACAGATGA
>NW_012317461.1:0-1927 GCF_000151885.1 Dipodomys ordii
ATCATCTCTATTTTCTCCTCCCAGCCCTGAACTGCTGAGTAACTCCTCACACTGAAGTACTGGTGTTTTGTTTCTGCTGTGCCATTTTGTGTACATACTAAATCTTGAACTGAGAGCATCCTGCTCTTTTTTTTTTTTTTTTTTTGCTTGCTTCTTCTGCTTCTCTTTCTGCTTCTCCTTCGGCTTCTGCTTCTCCTTCTGTCCCTTCTCCTTCTTCTGTTTCTTCTTCTTCTGCTGCTGCTTCTCCCGCTTCTGCTTCTTCTGCTTCTCCTACTTGTCCTTCTCCTTCTGCTTCTCCTTCTCCTTCTTCTGCTTCCCTTTCTGCTTCTGCTTCATTCTGCTTCTCCAACTTCTCCTTCTTCTTCTCCTTCTGTTCCTGCTTCTCTTTCTCCTTCTGCATCTCCTTCTGCTTCACCTTCGGCTGCTCCTTCTCCTTCTTCTGTTTCTCACTCTGCTTCTGCTTCTTATGCTTCTTCTTTTTCTTCTGGTTCTGCTTCTCCTGCTTCAGCTTCTTATGCTTCTACTGCTTCTTCTTCTTCTTCTTCTTCTTCTTCTTCTTCTTCTTCTTCTTCTTCTTCTTCTTCTTCTTCTTCTTCTTCTTCTTCTTCTTCTTCTTCTTCTTCTTCTTCTTCTTCTTCTTCTTCTTCTTCTGCTTCTTCTGCTTCTACTTCTCTTTCTGCTTCTGCTTCTCCTGCTTGTATTTCTGCTTCTTCTGCTGCTTCTCCTTCTGCTGGTTCTTCTACTTCATCTTCTGCTTCTCTTTTTGCTTCTCCTTCTGCTTCTGCTCTGCTTCTTCTGTTTCTCCTGCCTGAATTTCTGCTTCTACTTCTTCTGCTGCTTCTCCGTCTGCTTCTGCTTCTACTTCTGCTTCTGTTTCTGCTTCTTCTGCTTCTTCTCTTTCGGCTTCTCCTGCTTCTGCTTCTTGTGCTTCTCCTGCTTCTCTTTCTGCTTCTCATTCCGCTTCTGCTTGTCCTTCTGCTTCTACTTCTCCTTCCCCTACTTCTGCTTCTCCTTCAGCTTCTGCTTCTACATCTGTTACTCCTGCTCCTACTTCTGCATCTCCTTCTGCTTGTGCTTGTGCTTATGCTTCTTCTTCTGCCTCTGCTTCTCCTTCGCCTTCTTTTGCTTCTCCTTTTGCTTCTGCTTCTTCTGCTTTTCCTGCTTCTCCTATTGTTTCTGCTTCTTCTGCTTCTCCTGTTTCTACTTCTGCATCTTCTTCTGCTTCTGCTTCTCCTTCTCCTTCTTCTGCTTCTCCTTCCGATTCTCCTTCTCCTGCTTCTTCTTCTGCTTTACCTGCTTCTCTTTCTGCTTCTCCTTTTGCTTCTCCTTCTGTTTCTCCTCCTCCTTCTCGTTCTTCTGCTATTCATTCTGCTTCTCTTTCTGCTTCTGCATCTTCAGCTTTTTCTGCTACTTCTTCTGCTTCTTCTGTTTCTTCTGTTTCTCCTTCAGCTTCTCCTTCTGCTTTTGCTTCTCTTTCTGCTTCTGCTTCTCCTTCTGGTTCTCCTTCTTCTTCTCCATATTCTGCTTCTTCTGCTTCTCCTGCTTCTCCTTGTGCTTCAGGTTCTGCTTCTGCTTCTTCGGCTTCTTCTGCTTCTATTTCTGCTTCTCCTTCGGTTTCTACTTCTCTTTCTGCTTCTGCTTCTTCATCTTCTGCTTCTGCTTCTCCTGCTTCTGCTTCTCCTGCTTCTCCTTCTGTTTCTCTTTATGCTTCTCCTTCTGCTTCTCCTTCTACTTCTCCTTCTTCTGCTTCTCCTTCTGCTTCTGCTTCTTATTCTGCATCTTCTTCTGTTTCAATTTCTCCTTCTTCTGCTTTTCATTCTTCTTCTGCTTCTCCTGCTTATGCTTCTTCTGCTTCTCCTTCTCATTCTCCTTCTCTTTCTGCTTCTGCTTATCCTTCTGTTTCTCCTACTCCTAATACTTCTCGTTC
>NW_012317462.1:0-1926 GCF_000151885.1 Dipodomys ordii
CCTTCTTCTGCTTCTACATACTGACTTATGCTTCTTCTTCTAGCATCTTCTTCTGTTACAATTTCTACTTCTTCTGCTTTTCATTCTGCTTCTGCTTCTCCTGCTTCTGATTCTTCAGCTTCACCTTCTCCTTCTCTTTCTGCTTCTGCTTATCCTTCTGTTTCTCCTACTCCTAATCCTTCTCTTTCTCCTTGTTCTTCTTCTGTTCTCGTTCTTCTTCTGCTTCTTCTGCTTGTTCTGTTTCATCTGCTTCTACTTTTCCAGCTTCTGCTACTTCTGCTTCTCCTTCTGATTCAGGTTCTCCTTCTGCTTCATGAGCATCTTCTGTTTCTTCTGCTTCTGCTTCTCCTGCTACTGCTTCTTCTGCTTCTTCTGCTTCTCTTTTGCTTCTCCTTCTACTTCTGCTTCTCCTTCTGCTCCTCTTTCTTCTGTTTCTTCTTCTTCTTCTGATCCACACGCTTCTGCTTCTTCTGCTTCTCCTGCTTGTCCAACTCCTTCTACTTCTCCTTGTACTTCTTCTCCTTCTCTTTCTGTTTCTGCTTCTTCTTATTCTCCAACTTCTCCTTCTTCTTCTCCCTCTGTTTCTGCTTCTCTTTCTGCTTCTGCATCTCATCTGCTTCACCTTCTTCTGCTCTTTCTCCTTCTTTTGTTTCTCCCTCTGCTTCTGCTTCTTATGCTTCTTCTTTATCTTCTGCTTCTGCTTCTCCTGCTTCTGCTTCTTGTGCTTCTACTGCTTCTTCTTCTGCTTCTGTATCTTCTGCTTCTACTTCTCTTTCTGCTTCTGCTTCTCCTGCTTGTTTTTCTGCTTCTTCTGCTGCTTCTCCTTCTGCTGCTTCTTTTACTACTCCTTGTGCTTCTCTTTTTGCTTCTCCTTCTGCTTCTGCTTCTTCTGTTTCTCCTGCCTGAATTTCTGGTTCTACTTCTTCTGCTGCTTCTCCTTCTGCTTCTGCTTCTACTTCTGCTTCTGATTCTGCTTCTTCTGCTTCTTCTCTTTCGGCTTCTCCTGCTTCTGCTTCTTGTGCTTCTCCTGCTTCTCATTCCGCTTCTGCTTCTCCTTCTGCTTCTGCTTCTCCTCCTTCTCCTTCTCCTACTTCTGCTTCTCCTTCATCTTCTGCTTCTTCTGCTTCTCCTGCTTCTCGTTCTGCATCTCCTTCTGCTTGTGCTTTTCCTTATGCTTCTTCTGCCTCTGCTTCTCCTTCTCCTTCTTTTGCTTCTCCTTTTGCTTCTGCTTCTCCTTCTCCTTCTTCTGCTTCTCCGTCTGATTCTGATCTTCTGCCTTTCCTGATTCTCCTTCTGCTTCTCCTTCTTCTTCTCCTTCTGTTTCTCCTTCTCCTTCTCGTTCTTCTGCTATTCCTTCTGCTTCTCTTTCTGCTTCTGCATCTTCAGCTTCTTCTGCTACTGCTTCTGCTTCTTCTGTTTCTTCTGCTTCTCCTTCTGCTTTTGCTTCTCTTTCTGCTTCTGCATCTCCTTCTGGTTCTCCTTCTTCTTCTCCAGATTCTGCTTCTTCTGCTTCTCCTTCCGCTTCAGGTTCTGCTTCTGCTTCTTCGGCTACTTCTGCTTCTATTTCTGCTTCTCCTTCTGTTTCTGCTTCTCTTTCTGCTTCTGCTTCTTCTATTTCTTCTGCTTATGTTTTTCCTGCTTCTCCTGCTTCTCCTTCTGTTTCTCTTTATTCTTATCCTTCTGCTACTCCTTCTCTTTCTCCTTCTTCTGCTTTTCATTCTGCTTCTGCTTCTGCTTCTGCTTCTCCTTCTGCATCTTCTTCTGTTTTAATTTCTCCTTCTTCTGCTTTTCATTCTGTTTCTGCTTCTCCTGCTTCTGCTTCTTCTGCTTCTCCTGCTTCTCCTTCTCCTTCTCCTTCTCTTTCTGCTTCTGCTTATCCGTCTGTTTCTCCTACTCCTAATCCTTCTCTTTCTCCTTCTCCTTCTT
>NW_012317463.1:0-1926 GCF_000151885.1 Dipodomys ordii
TTGCAGCTTCTACTGCTTCTGCTTCTCCTTCTGCTTCAGGTTTTCCTTCTGGTTCTTGGGCTTCTTCTGTTTCTTCTGCTTCTGCTTCTCCTGCTACTGCTTCTTCTGCTTCTCTTTCTGCTTCTCCTTCTGCTTCTGCTTCAATTTCTCCTTCTGCTTCTCATTCTGCTTCTGCGTCTTCTGTTTCTTGTGCTTCTCCTGCTTCTGCTTCTCCTGCTTCTCCTACTTGTCTTGCTGCTTCTCCTTCTGCGTCTCTTTCTGCTTCTGCTTATCCTTTTGCTTCTCCTACTCCTAATCCTTCTCTTTCGCCTTCTCTTTCTTCTTCTTCTGCTTCTCCTGGTGCTTCTGCTTCTGCTTATTCTACTCTTTCTGTTTCTTTTGCTTCTGCTACAGATTGTGCTTCTTCTGTTTCTCCTTCTGCTTCTGATTCTGCTTCTGCTTCTTCGGCTTCTCCTGTTTCTTTTGCCTCTGCTTCTCCTGCTTCTTCTGCTTCTCCTGCTTCTCTTTCTGCTTCCCCTTCGCTTCTGCTTCTCCTTCTGCTTCTGCTTCTGCTCTTCTCCTTCTTCTGTTTCCTTTGCTTCTGTTTCTTCTGCTTCTTCTTCTTCTGTTTCTTCTGATTCTACTTCTGCTTCTCCATCTTCTCCTCTTTCTGCTTCTACTTCTGCTTCTTCTGATTCTCCTTCTTGTTCTCCTTCTGTTTCTGCTTCTCTTTCTGCTTCTGCTTCTCCTTCTGCTGCTCCTTCTCCTTCTCCTTCTTCTGCTTCTCCCACTGCTTCTGCTTCTGCTTCTTTTGCTTATTCTTATTCTTCTGTTTCTGCTTCTCCTGCTTCTGCTTCTACTGCTTCTCCTTATGCTTCTCCTTATGCTTCTCCTTATGCTTCTCCTTATGCTGCTGCTTCTTCTTCTTCTTCCTCTTCTTCTTCTTCTTATTCTTCTTCTTCTTCTCTTTCTTCTGCTTCTGCTTTTCCTGCTTCTTCTGCGTCTACTATGTATCTTTCTACTTCTCATTCTGCTTCTCCTTCTGGTTCTCCTATTGCTTCTGTTGCACTTCCTTATCCTTCAACTTCTACTTCTGCTTCTCCTTCTGCTTCTGCTTCTTCTGCTTCTCCTGCTTCTCGTTCTGCATCTTTTTCTGCTTCTGATTCTCCTTCTGCTGCTTCTTCTGCTTCTGCTACTCCTTCTTCTGCTTCTCCTTCTGATTCTCCTTCTACTTCTCTTTCTGCTGCTCCTTCTCCTTCTTCTGCTTCTCCCTCTGATTCTTCTTCTTATGCTTATTCTTTTTCTTCTTCTTCTGCTTCTCCTGCTTCTGCTTCTTCTTCTTCTGCTTCTTCTCCTTATGCTTCTCCTTCTTCTTCTTCTTCTTCTTCTTCTTCTTCTTCTTCTTCTTCTTCTTCTTCTTCTTCTTCTTCTTCTTCTTCTTCTTCTTCTTCTTCTTCTTCTTCTCTTTCTTCTGCTACTGCTTCTCTTTCTGCTTCTCATTCTACTTCTGCTACTCCTTCTGCTTCTCGTATTGCTTCTGCGGCTCTTCCTTCTCCTTCTCCTACTTCTACTTCTCCTTCTGCTTCTTCTGCTTCTCCTGCTTCTCCTTATACATCTTCTTCTGCTTCTGCTTCTCCTTCTGCTGCTTCTTCTGCTTCTGTTTCTCCTTCTGCTTCTCCTTGTGCTTCTTCTGCTTCTCCTTCTGATTCTCCTTCTGCTTTTCCTTCTGTTTCTCCTTCTCCTTCTCGTTCTTCGGCTTTTCCTTCTGCTTCTCCTTCTGCTTCTGCTGCAACTGCTACTGCTTCTGCTTCTTCTGTTTCTTCTGCTTCTCCTTCTGCTTTTGATTCTCTTTCTGCTTCTGCTTCTGCTTCTACTTCAGCTTCTCATTCTGCTTCTCCAGATTCTGCATTCTTCTCCTTCTCCTCCTTCTCCTTCTGCTTCAGGTTC
>NW_012317464.1:0-1926 GCF_000151885.1 Dipodomys ordii
TCCTTCTCCTTCTTCTGCTTCCCCCACTGCTTCTGCTTCTGCTTCTTTTGCTTATTCTTTATCTTCTGCTTCTCCTGCTTCTGCTTCTCCTGCTTCTGCTTCTTCTGCTTCTCATTATGCTTCTCCTTCTTCTTCTTCTTCTTCTTCTTCTTCTTCTTCTTCTTCTTCTTCTTCTTCTTCTTCTTCTTCTTCTTCTTCTCCTTCTTCTTCTTCTTCTTCTTCTTCTTCTTCTTCTCCTTCTTCTTCTTCTTCTGCTTCTGCTTCTGCTTCTTATGCTTCTACTGCTTCTTCTTCTGCTTCTGCTTCTACTTCTCTTTCTGCTTCTGCTTCTCCTGCTTGTTTTTCTGCTTCTTCTGCTGCTTCTCCTTCTGCTGCTTCTTCTACTTCTCCTACTGCTTCTCTTTTTGCTTCTCCTTCTGCTTCTGCTTCTTCTGTTTCTCCTGCCAGAATTTCTGGTTCTACTTCTTCTGCTTCTTCTCCTTCTGCTTCTGCTTCTACTTCTGCTTCCGATTCTGCTTCTTCTGCTTCTTCTCTTTCGGCTTCTCCTGATTCTGCTTCTTGTGCTTCTCCTGCTTCTCTTTCTGCTTCTCATTCCGCTTCTGCTTCTCCTTCTGCTTCTGCTTCTCCTCCTTCTCCTTCTCCTACTTCTGCTTCTCCTTCATCTTCTGCTTCTTCTGCTTCTCCTGCTTCTCCTTCTGCATCTCCTTCTGCTTGTGCTTCTCCGTATGCTTCTTCTTCTGCCTCTGCTTCTCCTTCTCCTTCTTTTGCTTCTCCTTTTGCTTCTGCTTCTTCTGCTTTTCCTGATTCTCCTTCTGCTTCTGCTTCTTCTGCTTCTCCTTCTGCATCTTCTTCTGCTTCTGCTTCTCCTTCTTCTGCTTCTCCTTCTTATTCTCCTACTGCTTGTCCTTCTGTTTCCCTTCTCCTTCTTGTTCTTCTGCTTTTCCTTCTGCTTCTCGTTCTGCTTCTGCTACAACTGCTACTGCTTCTACTTCTTCTGTTTCTTCTCTTTCTGCTTCTGCTTCTCCTTTTGCTTCTCCTTCTGCTTCTCCAGATTCTGCTTCTTCTGCTTCTCCTGCTTCTCCTTCTGCTTCAGGTTCTCCTTCTACTTCTTCACATTCTTATGCTGATGCTTCTCCTGCTTCATCTTCTTCTGCTTCCCCTCCTTCTCTTTCTGCTTCTCCTTCTGTATCTGCTTCTCCTTCTGCTTCTGCTTCTTGTCCTTTTCCTGTTAGTTCTGCTTATGCTTCTCCTGTTTCTGCATCTCCTGCTCCTCCTTCTGCTGCTCTTTCTGCTTCTCCTGCTGCTTTTCCTTCTCCTGCTCCTTCTTCTGCTTCTCTTTCTGCTTCCCCTTCTGTTTCTCCTTCACCTTCACCTTCTCGATCTTCTGCTTTTCCTTCTGCTTCTCCTTCTGCTTCTGAATCTTCTGCTTCTTCTGCTACTGCCTCTGCTTCTTCTGTTTCTTCTGCTTCTAGTTCTGCTTCTCCTTCTGCTTATGCTTCTCTTTCTGCTTCTGCTTCTCCTTCTGCTTCTCCAAATTCTGCTTCTCCTGCTTCTCCTTCTGCTTCAAGTTCTGCTTCAGCTTCTTCTGCTTCTGCTTCTCATGCTGATACTTCTACTGCTTCTCCTGCTTCTCTTTCTACTTTTCCTTCTGTTTCTGCTTCTCCTTCTGCTTCTGATTCAATTTCTCCTTCTGCTTCTCATTCTGCATATGCGTCTTCTATTGCATCTGATTCACCTGCTTCTGCTTCTCTTACTTCTCCTACTTCTCGAGCTGATTCTCCTTCTGCAAATCAATCAACATCTGCATATCCTTATGCTTCACCTACTCCAAATCATACACTTTCACTTCACCATCTCCAACAACTGCATCTCCAGCTACACCTTCAGAATCTTCTTCCGCTATAGTAAATCATAAAAAAGAAAAAT
>NW_012317465.1:0-1926 GCF_000151885.1 Dipodomys ordii
TTTGAGTGTGTGTGTGTGTGTGTGTGTGTGTGCGCGCGTGCGCATGCATGTGTATGGTAGGCTTGGGGCTTAAGCTCAAGGCCTGGGTGCTGGAACCCAGGGCCTCATGCATACAAGGCAAGCACTCTACCACTGGGCCATTTTCCCAGCCCTGTTTCTGAGCTTTTTTGAGCAAGGTTAGTACTCTAGCACTGGAGCCACAGCTCTGTTGGCCCTTGAGTGATTAGTTAGAGAGTCTCATTATGACATGTCTTAAAACTTACCTCACACAAGAACCTTGTTACTCTTAAGAAACTGAGCCTTGGAGTCTTTAACTTCTATTTCCTGCTTAGGGAACAAGAAATATTTCTTTCTCTCCCACTCCCCTCTCTCTACTAATATATGTTTGTTTCTCTTCTTTTAACCTGTTATACTATAATAAGCCCTTTGATAAAACTTAAAAAACAAAAACAAAAAAAAGGAGCATTGTAGGCTGCGCTTGGGTAGCTGAAGCAGATAGATTTTGAGTTTGAGGCCCTCCTGTTCTATATACAGCACTCCTTTTACTCC
This sequence comes from Dipodomys ordii, assembly GCF_000151885.1. Taxonomy (NCBI): domain Eukaryota; kingdom Metazoa; phylum Chordata; class Mammalia; order Rodentia; family Heteromyidae; genus Dipodomys; species Dipodomys ordii. Next base: position 550 of record NW_012317465.1, read on the forward strand.
ACACCGCTCCCTGCCCCTCCACCCCCCCCCAAAAAAAAAATTTAGCCTTGTCGGTTGTGGGGCTTGAACTCTGGGCTTGGTTGCTGTCCCTGTGTTCTTCAAGCTCAAGGTGAGCGAGCGCTCTACTGCTTGAACCACAGCGCCACTTCCGGTTTTCTGGTGGTTTATTGAAGATGAATCTCATGGACTTTACTGCCTGGGCTGGCTTTGAACCTCGATCCTCAGATCTCAGCCTCCTGAGTAGCTAGGATCACAGGCGTGAGCCACTGGCGCCTGGCTTCATGCATCCTCTCCCCTGTCTCATACAGGCGCTGTTCTTAGTATCCATATGACCAAGGCATAGGAAGATCCTGCAGCTCGCAGGCCTCGCTGGCCCTTGAACCAAGCTCTGCTTCCCTGCAAACCCTCTGCTCTAGCTCCCGTGCTATTTCCCATCCCCAGCCCCTCTCCCAGAGCAGGGCAGCGGCCTCCGCTGGGCCCGCTCATGCTGGCCCCATGGACAGAGACGGGAGATGACGTCTCCCTCGAAGATTGCTGCCTTTTGTCCAAATGTGCTGGCCACACGCCAGGCCTGGAAACTCTCTGCTCATGGAAAGAAAGAACAGAAGCCAGCCAAAGAGGGTGGGGAGCGAGTGGGAGGGGGAGGGAAGGAAGAGGAGGACAGGAAAGGGAGAGGGTGCGGAGTGAGGGGGCAGCACAGCTGGAGTAAACTGGGGAGCAGGGGACCTGGATTTCAGGTGCATTCCACTGAAGCAGCTGTTGAGAGATGAGCTGCAGGCACAGACTTGGGGGGGGCACAGAGTTCTTGGGGTATGTCCAGTCCAAAACAGCCCGGGTAGGAGGGGGTGGGGAAGAAGTCAGAAGCAGCAGTTTGAGGGCTGGCTGCTTGGTGAGCAGGATGAGGCAGAGCGGGCTGGCTGCTTTGGCTAGAGGGAGTCAGAACAGGTCACTGCAGCCCAGCTCCGCGCTGGGGCCCAGGGCTGTGTATCACCCGGCACGCGCTAGGCTTCCAGGCTAGCCTGGAATCATCAGCATCCACAGAGCATGGGGAAGCTTCCCGGTCTGTAATGGAAACAAAAGTAGGATTAAGGCCTGGACATTAATGGCTCCCTGTTATAATCCTAGCTATTCTAGAGGCTGAGATCTGAAGACCAGAATTGGAAGCCAGCCCCAGCAGAGAAACCTGAGGGGGGGGTGTGTGTGTGTGTGTGTGTGTGTGTGTGTGTGTGTGTGTGTGTGTGTGTGTGTGTGTGTGTGTGTGTGTGTGTGTGTGTGTGTGTGTGTGTGTGTGTGTGTGTGTGTGTGTGTGTGTGTGTGTGTGTGTGTGTGTGTGTGTGTGTGTGTGTGTGTGTGTGGTGTGTGGTGTGTGTGTGCTGG
>NW_012317466.1:0-1926 GCF_000151885.1 Dipodomys ordii
ATGTACATGCCGTAGGCGTACCCAGAGTTGTCAGTAGTAATCAAAATCTGGAATGTGATAGAGGTACTAGTGTACGGGGAGTGAGTTGGTTGGTTATTGTACACCACTTGGAGAAGCTGTAGTAGGAAGCAGCAGTCCTAATCTCAATCAGATAGAGAAGCAGTAGCTGCAGAAGAGGCAGTAATGTCTGTAGCAGACGAAGGCGAAGAAGAAGAGGATGAAGAAGATTTATAAGAAGAAGAAGAAGAAGAAGTAGAAGAAGAAGAAGAAGAAGAAGAAGAAGGATGTGTAGGTGGTGGTGGAGGAGGAGGAGGAGAAGAAGAAGAAGAAGAAGAAGAAGAAGAAGAAGAAGAAGAAGCATAAGGAGAAGCATAATGAGAAGCATAAGGAGAAGCATAATGAGAAGCATGAGGAGAAGCATAAGGAGAAGCAGTAGAAGGAGAAGAAGAAGAAGCAGGAGAAGCAGAAGCAGAAGAAAAAGAATAAGCAAAAGAAGCAGAAGCAGAAGCACTGGGAGAAGCAGAAGCAGAAGGAGAAGGAGCAGCAGAAGGAGAAGCAAAAGCAGAAAGAGAAGCAGAAACAGAAGGACAACAAAAGGAGAAGCAGGAGAATCAGAAGAAGCAGAAGTAGAATCAGAAGAAACAGAAGAATAAGAAGCAGAAGAAACAGAAGCAAAAGAAACAGAAGAAGGAGAAGAGCAGAAGCAGAAGGAGAAGCAGAAGCAGAAGGAGAAGCAGAAAGAGAAGCAGGAGAAGCAGAAGAATCAGAAGAAACAGAAGCAGAAGAAACAGAAGAATCCGAAGAAGCAGAAACAGAATCTGTAGCAGAAGGAGAAACAGAAGAAGCACAATCTGAAGCAGAAGCAGAAGAATCAGAAATAGTAGAATAAGCAGAAGCAGAAGCAGCAGGAGAAGCAGAAGAAGAAGACAGAGAAGGCGAGAGAGAAGGATTAGGAGTAGGAGAAGCAAAAGGATAAGCAGAAGCAGAAAGAGACGCAGAAGAAAAAGCAGCACGAAAAGTAGGAGAAGCAGGAGAAGAAGAAGCACGAGAAGCAGAAGAAACAGAAGACGCAGAAGCAGAATGAGAAGCAGAAGGAGAAATTGAAGCAGAAGCAGAAGGAGAAGAAGAAGAAGGAGAAGGAGAAGCAGAAAGAAAAGCAGAAAGAGAAGCAGAACGAGAAGCAGGAGAAGCAGAAGCAGGAGAAGCAGAAGCAGAAGAAACAGAAGAAGGAGAAGAAGCAGAAGGAGAAGGAGAAGCAGAAACAGAAGGAGAAGCAGAAAGAGAAGGAGGGGAAGCAGAAGAAGCAGAAGCAGGTGAAGCAGAAGCATAAGAATCCGAAGAAGCAGAAGCAGAACCTGAAGCAGAAGAAGAAGCAGAATCTGCAGAAGCAGTAGGAGAAGCAGAAGCAGAAAGAGAATCAAAAGCAGAAGAAGCACCAGAAGGAGAAGCAGAAGCAGAAGAAGAAGAAGCAGAAGAAACACAAGCAGTAGCAGAAGAAGCTGAAGATGTAGAAGCAGAAAAAAGAAGCACAAGAAATAGCAGAAGAACGAGAAGGAGAAGGAGAAACACAAGGAGAAGGAGAAGCAGAAAGAGAATCAGGAAAAGCAGAAGAAGCAGAAGCAGACGGAGAAGCAGAAGAAGGAGAAGGAGAAGCAGAAGCAGAAGAAGAAGCAGAAGGAAAAGCACAAGCAGAAGGAGATGCAGAAGGAGAAGCAGGAGAAGGAGAAGAAGCAGAAGCAGAAGGAGAAGAACTAAAGAGAAGAAGCAGAAGCAGAAGAAGCAGAAGCAGAAGTAGGAAGAGAAGCCGACGAAGAGAAGCAGAACGAGAAGCAGGAGAAGCAGAAGAAGCAGAAGCGGGAGAAGCAGAAGAAGAAGTAACAGAAGAAGGAGAAGGAGCAGAAACAGAAGGAGAAGGAAAAGCAGAAG
>NW_012317467.1:0-1926 GCF_000151885.1 Dipodomys ordii
TGGAACACAGCGGGGACACAGAGGTACATAGAGGTTACACAGCGAGGACACACCAGGGACACAGCGGGGGTCACAGCCGGGGACACAGCGGGGTACACCGGCACACAGTGGGGACACAGCAGAGGACCCAGCGGGGGACAGAACGGGTGACACAGCGGGACACAGTGTGGTACACTGTGTAGTGGGGGACACTGTAGCGGACACAGTGGGACATATTGGGACACAGCGGCACACAGCAGGGTACACAGCGGGGGACACAGCTGGACACAGCGGGGAAATAGTGGGGGACACAGCGGGGGACACAGCTGGATACAGAAGGACACAGCGAGGACACAGCGGGACACAGGAGGACGCAGCGGAGACACAGCGGGGGACACAGTGGGACACAGCTGCGGATACAGCGAGGACACAGCAGGGACACTGCGGGACACAGCGGGTCACAGCGGGCAAATAGTGGGGGACACAGCGGAGGACACAGTGGGATACAGAAGGACACAGCGAGGACACAACGGGGACATAGGGTAACACTGCGGGACACAGTGGGACACAGCGGGGACACAGAGGGAAATAGAGGTTACACAGCCAGGACACACCAGGGACACAGCGGAACACAGCAGGGACACAGCGGGGACACAGCGGGACACAGTGGGACACAGCTGGGACACAGCGGGGACACAGCGGGACAGAGCGGGGGACACAGAGGCCGACACAGCAGGACACAGCGGGACACAACGGGACACAGCATGGACACAGCGGGTCACAGTGGGGAAATAGTGGGGGACACAGCGAGGACACAGTGGGGACATAGGGTGACACTGCAGGACACAGTGGGACACAGCGGGGACACAGAGGGACATAGAGGTTACACAGCCAGGACACACCAGGGACACAGCCGAACACAGAGGGGACACAGCGGGGACACAGCGGGACACAGCGGGGGACACAGAGGCGGACACAGCAGGACACAGCGGGACACAGCGGGACACAGCGGGGACACAGCGAGGACACAGCGGGACACAGCATAGACACAGCGGGTCACAGTGGGGAAATAGTGGGGGACACAGCGGGATACAGAAGGACACAGCGAGGATACAGCGGGACACAGGAGGACACAGCGGGGACACAGCGGGGGACACAGTGGGACACAGCGAGGACACAGAGGGTCTCAGCGGTTACACAGCAAGGACACACCAGGGACACAGCTGGGACACAGAGGGTCAACAGCGGGGACACAGTGGGGGACACAGCGAGGACAGAGCGGGACACAGAGGGATAAACAGTGAGGACACAGCCTGACACATGGGGACACAGCGGGACACAGCGGGGGACACAGCAAGGACACAGCGGGACACAGCGGGAAACAGCGGGACACAGCAGGGGACACAGCCGGGGACACAGCGGGACACAGCAGGGGACACAACGGGGACACAGCAGGACACAGCGGGTACACAGCGGGACACAGCAAGGACACTGCAGGGGCACAGTGGGAAACAGTGGGACAGAGCTGGGAACAATGCGGGACAAACCGGGATACAGGGGGACACAGTGATGGACACAGCGGGGGACACAGAGCTGCACACAGCGGGAGAGAGTGGAACACAGCAGGGCCACAGCGGGGCCACAGCGGGACATCACAGGAACAAAGCGAGGACAGAGCAAGACATAGAGGTACACAGCGAGGGACACAGCGGGGGACAGTGGGGACAAACCGGGGAACAACGGGGACACAGCGGGACACAGCTGGGACACAGCGGGGATAAAGCGGCACACAGCGGGTGACACAGTGGGACACAGCAGGGGATACAGCGAGGACACAGAGGGGACATAGGGGGACACTGCGGGACACAGTGGGACACAGCGGGGACACAGAGGGACATAGCAGTTACACAGCGAGGACACACCAGGGACACAGAGAGACACAGCCGT
>NW_012317468.1:0-1926 GCF_000151885.1 Dipodomys ordii
ACAGCGGTACACAGCGGGGGACACAGCGGGACCCAGCGGGACACAGTTGTGGGACACAGCCGGACACAGCAGGGACACAGCGGGGACACAGCGGGACCCAGAAGGACACAGCGGGGGATACAGCGGGACACAGCGGGACACAGCAGGGGACACAGCAGGGACACAGTGGGACACAGTAGGACGCAGCGTGGGACAAAGCGGGAGACAGCGGAGGACACAGCGAGGACACAGCTGGACACAGCGGGGACACAGAGGGGACTCAGCAGGGGACATAGAGGGGAAAAAGCGGGACACCACGGGACACAGTAGGACACAGCGGGACACAGCGGGGACACTGCGGGACACAGCCGGGGGACACAGCTGTGGACAGCGGGGGACAGAGAAGGGACACAGCGGGACACAGAGGGGACACAGCTGGACACAGAAGGGTACACAGCGGGGCACAGCGGACACACAACGGGTAAAGAGCTGGACACAGAGGGACACAGATGGGACAGAGCGGGACACAGCAGGGGACTCAGCGGGACACAGCTGGGGACACAGGGAGGACACAGCTGGACACAGCGGGACACAGCAGGGGGACACATCGAGGACACCACGGAACACAGCGGGACACAGCGGGAAACAGAGGGGAACCTGCGGGACACAGTGGTACACAGTGGGGGACACAGTGGGAAACAGTGGGGGACACAGTGGGCTACAAAGCCAGGACACAGCGGGACACAACGGGACACAGCAGGGGGACACAGCGAGGACACCACGGAACACAACGGGACACAGCGGGAAACAGAGGGGAACCTGCGGGGACACAGTGGTACACAGTGTGGGACACAGTGGGAAACAGCGGGGGACACAGCGGGACACAGTGGGGGACAGAGCGTGGGACACAGCGAGACACAGCGGGGACAAAGCTGGACACAGCGGGGTACACAGAGGGACACAGCTGGGACACAGCGGGGAAACAGCGTGACACAGCAGGACACAGCGGGAAACAGCGGGGGACACAGCGAGGACACAGCAGCACACAACGGGGGACACAGCAAGGACACAGTGGGACACAGCAGGGGACACAGCAAGACATAGCGGGGGACACAGCGGGGGACACAGAGGGACACAACGGGACTCAGCGGGGGACACAGCAGTACACAGCTTGACACAGCGGGGACACAGCAGGGACACAGTGGGGGATACAGGGATGACACAGCAGGACCCAGCGGGACCCAGCGTCGATACAGCAGGGACACAGCGGGACACAGAGGGTAAAAAAGCGAGGACACAGCGGAACACAGCGGGGGACACAGCGAGGACACATTGGGACACAGCAGGGACACAGCGGGGACTCAGCGGGGGACACATCGGGATACAGCGGAGAAAACAGCGAGGACACAGCGGGACACAGTGAGACACAGCGGGACACAGTGGGGGACACAGCGGGACACAGCGGGGAACACAGGGAGGACATAGCGGGACCCAGCGGGACCCAGCGCCGTTACAGCGGGGACACAGCGGGACACAGCGGGGTGCACAGCTGGGGACACAACGGGACACTCGGGGGACACAGCGAGGACACAGCTGGACACAGCGGGACACAGCGGGGACACTGCGGGAACATAGTGGGACACAGCGGCGACACAGATGGGACTCAGCGGGACAAAGCGGGGGACACAGCGGGACACAGCGGGACACAGCTAGGGACACAGCGGGGACAAAGTGGCAGACAGCCGGGGACACAGCGAGGACACAGCGGGACACAGCGGCGACACAGATGGGACTCAGCGGGACACAGCGGGGGACACAGCGGGACACAGCGGGGCACACAGCGAGGACACAGCGGGACACAGTGGGACAGAGCGTCGATACAGCGGGGACACAGCGTTACACAGCGTGGTACACAGTTGTGGACACAACGGGACACAGTGGGGGTCA
>NW_012317469.1:0-1926 GCF_000151885.1 Dipodomys ordii
CTGAAGAAGAAGGAGAAGGAGAAGCTGAATTTTTTTGCTTAAAGAGAAGCTGAACGAGAAGCAGGAGAAGCAGAAGCAGGAGAAGCAGAAGCAGAAGAAACAGAAGAAGGAGAAGAAGCAGTAGCAAAAGGAGAAGCAAAAACAGAAGGAGAAGCAGAAAGAGAAGGTGCGGAAGCAGAAGAAGCAGAAGCAGGAGAAGCAGAAGCATAAGAATCCGAAGAAGCAGAAGGAGAACCTGAAGCAGAAGGAGAAGCAGGAGAAGCAGAAGAAGCAGAATCTGCAGAAGCAGAAGGAGAAGCAGAAGCAGGAAGAGAACCAAAATCAGAAGGAGAAGCAAAAGAAACAGAAGATACAGAAGCAGTAGCAGAAGAAGCTGAAGATTTTGAAGCAGAAAAAGAAGCACAAGAAATAGCAGAAGAACGAGAAGGAGAAGGAGAAACAGAAGGAGAAGAAGAAGCAGAAAAAAATCAGGAAAAGCAGAAGAAGCAGAAACAGACGGAGAAGCAGAAGAAGGAGAAGGAGAAGCAGAAGAAGAAGCACAAGGAAAAGCACAAGCAGAAGGAGATGCAGAAGGAGAAGCAGGAGAAGCAGAAAAAGCAGAAGCAGAAGGAGAAGAACTAAAGAGAAGAAGCAGAAGTGGGGGAAGCAGAAGTAGAAAGAGAAGCCGACGAAGAGAAGCAGAACGAGAAGCAGGAGAAGCAGAAGAAGCAGAAGCGGGAGAAGCAGAAGAAGTAGAAACAGAAGAAGGAGAAGGAGCAGAAGCAGAAGGAGAAGCAGAAGCAGAAGGGGAAGCAGAAAGAGAAGCAGGAAAAGCAGAAAAGCAGAAGCAGGAGAAGCAGAAGCAGAAGCAGAAGAATACGAAGAAGCAGAAGCAGAAGCAGAACCTGAAGCAGAAGGAGAAGCAGGAAAAGCAGAAGAAGCAGAATCTGGAGAACCAGAATGACAAGCTGAAGGAGAAGCAGAAGCAGAAAGAGAATCAAAAGCAGAAGGAGAAGCAGAAGAAACAGAAGAAGCAGAAGCAGTTGCAGTTACAGCAAAAGCAGAAGGAGAAGCAGAAGGAAAAGCAGGAGAACGAGAAGGAGAAGGAGAAACACAGGTAGAAGCAGAAGGAGAAGAAGAAGCAGAAGAAAGAGCATAAGGAAAAGCACAAGCAGAAGGAGATGCAGAACGAGAAGCAGGAGAAGCAGAAGAAGCAGAAGATGAAGGAGAAGCAGAAGTAGGAGAAGGAGAAGGAGGAGAAGCAGAAGCAGAAGGAGAAGCAGAAGCGGAATGAGAAGCAGAAAGAGAAGCAGGAGAAGCACAAGATGCAGAAGCAGGAGAAGCCGAAAGAGAAGAAGCAGAAGAAGCAGAAACAGAAGCAGAAGTAGATGCAGAAGCAGAAGGAGAAGCAGCAGAAGAAGTAGAACCAGAAATTCACGCAGGAGAAACAGAAGAAGCAGAAGCAGAAAGAGAAGCAAAAAGAGAAGCAGAAGGAGAAGTAGAAGAAGCAGCATAAGGAGAAGCAGCAGAAGAAGCAGTAAATCAAGCAGGAGAAGCAGAAGCAGAAAGAGAAGTAGAAGCAGAAGAAGCATAAGAAGCAGAAGCAGGAGAAGCAGAAGAAGATGAACAAGAAGAAGCATAAGAAGCAGAAGCAGAAGCAGAGGGAGAAACAGAAGAAGGAGAAGGAGCAGCAGAAGGTGAAGCAGAAGGAGATGTAGAAGCAGAAAGAGAAGCAGAAACAGAAGGAGAAGAAGAAGGATTAGTTGGAGAATCAGAAGAAGCAGAAGCAGAAAGAGAAGCAGAAGAAGGAGAAGGAGAAGCAGAGGAAAGGAAGGAGAAGCAGAAGAAGCAGAAGCGGGAGAAGAAGAAGAAGAAGAAGAAGAAGAAGAAGAAGAAGAAGAAGAAGAAGAAGAAGAAGAAGAAGAAGAAGAAGAAGAAGAAGAAGAA
>NW_012317470.1:0-1926 GCF_000151885.1 Dipodomys ordii
AGCGGGACACAGCGTGGGACAAAGCGGGAGACAGCGGGGGATACAGCGAGGACACAGCGGGACACAGCGGGACACAGCGGGGACAGAGCAGGACAGAGCGTGACACAGCGAGGACACATTGGGACACAGCGGGGACAGAGCGGAACTCAGCAGGGGACACAGCAGTACAAAGTGGAACACAGCGGGACACACCGGGGACACAGCAGGGACACAGCAGGGGACACAGCGGGTCACAGCGGGGACACAGCAGTAGACACAGCAGGACACAGCGGGGGACACGGCGGGACACAGCGGGAGACACAGCGAGGACACAGCGGGACCCAGCGGGACACAGCATCAATACAGCGGGGACACAGCGCGACACAGCAGAACACAGCGGGGGACAAAGCGGGACACATCGGGGGACACAGTGAGGACACAGCGGAACAGAGGGGGGACACAGTGAGAACACAGCGAAACAGCGGGAACCCAATGGGGACACAGCAGTGGACACAGCGGGACACAGCAGGGGACACAGCGGGACACAGCAGGGGACACAGCGGGGGACTCAGCGGGAAACAGTGAGACACAGCGGGGGACACAGGTGGGACACAGCGGGACAGAGCGGGGACACAGCGGGACTCAGCGGGGGACACAGCAGTACACAGCGGGACACAGCGGGACACAGCGGGGAACACAGCGGGATACAGCGGGGGACACAGCGGGACACAGCGGGGACACAGCGGGAACACAGCCGGACACAGCGGGTCCCAGCTGGGACACAGCGGGACACAGCGGGACACAGTGGGGGACACAGAGGGACACATCGGGGGACACAGCGAAGACACAGCGGGACACAGCGGGACACAGCGGGACACAGCAGGGGACAAAGCGGGACACAGAGGGGGACACAGAGGGGTACACAGCGGGGAACACAGGGAGGCCACAGCGGGACACAGCGGGACACGGCGTCGATACAGCGGGGATACAGTGGGACACAGCGGGTACACACCTGGTGACACAAAGGGACACATCGGGGGACACAGCGAGGACACAGCGGAACACAGCGGGACACAGCAGGACACAGCAGTGACACAGCAGTAGACACAGTGGGACAAAGCAGGGGACACAGCTGGGACTCACCGGGGGACACAGCGGGGGACAAAGCGGGACACCACGGGACACAGCGGGACACAGCGGGGACCCTTCGGGAACATAGCAGGACACAGCGGGACACAGCGGGGGACACAGAGGGACACATCGGGGGACACAGCGAAGACACAGCGGGCCACAGCGGGGGACAGAGCGAGGACACAGCGGGACATAGCGGGGGAAACAGCGGGACACAACGGGGACACAGCATGGTTCAGCGTGGGACACAGCAAGGACACAGAGAGACACAGCGGGGGACACAGCGAGGACAAAGCGGGACATAGCGGGGGAAACAGAGGGACACAATGGGGACACAGCAGTGGACACAGCGGGACACAGCACGGGACACAGCGGGACACAGCGGGGGACACAGCGGGGGACACAGCAGGACACAGCCGGACACAGCGGGGGACACAGGTTGGACACAGCAGGACACAGCGGCGACGCAGCAGGACTCAGCGAGGGACACAGCAATACACAGCGGGACACAACAGGGATACAGCAGTAGACACAGCGGGACAGAGCGGGGTACACAGCTGGGGACACAAATGGACACATCGGGGGACACAGCGAGGACACAGTGGAACACAGCGTGGGACACAGCGAGGACACAGCGGGACACAGCGGGACACAGTGGGACACAGCAGGAACACAGGGAGGACACAGCGGGACACAGGGAGGACACAGCGGGACACAGCAGGGACACAGTGGGGACTCAGCGGGGGACACAGCGCGAGACAAAGCGAGACACCAAGGGACACACTGTGACACAGCGGGACACCGCATGGTAAACAG
>NW_012317471.1:0-1926 GCF_000151885.1 Dipodomys ordii
CCGCTTTGTCCCCCGCTGAGTCAACTCTGTGTCGCCGCTGTGTCCCCCTGTGTCCTCGCTGTGTCCCCTGCTGTCTCCCGCTTTGTCTCACGCTGTGTTCCGCTGTGTCCCGCTGTGTCCCCGCTGTGTCCCCAGCTGTGTCCACTGGGTACCTGCTGTGTCTGCTATGTTCCCGCAGTGTCCCCGCTGTGTCCCGCTGTGTCCTTGCTGTGTCCCAGGCTTTGTGCCGCTGTGTCCTCGCTGTGTCCCCCGCTGTGTCCCGCTGTGTCCTGCTGTGTCACGCTGTTTCCCCGCTGCGTCCCCGCTGTGTCCCTCTGTGTACCCCGGTGTGTCCAGCTTTGTCCCCGCTGTGTCTCGCTGTGTCCCACGCTCTTTCCCCCACTGTGTCCCGCTCTGTCCTCCTCTGTGTCCCACTTTGTCCCCCGCTGTGTCCCACTGTGTCCCCGCAGGGTCACTGCTGTTTCCCGCTGTGTCCCGCTGTGTTCCGTGGTGTCCCTCTTTGTCTCCCGCTGTGTCCCCCGCTGAGTCCCTGCTGTTTCACTGCTGTGTCCCGCTGTGTCCTCGCTGTGTCCCCCGCTGTCTCCCTCTCTGTCCCTCGCTGTGTCTCACGCTTTGTCAACGCTGTGTCCCACTGTGTCCCGCTGTGTCCGGCTGTGCCCCAACTGTGTCCCGTTGTGTCCACAGCTGAGTACCACGCTGTGTAACGCTGTGTGCCCGCTGTATGGACGCTGTGTCCCGCTGGGTCCCACTGTGTCCTCGCTGTGATCCCCGCTGTGTCCCGCTGTGTCCCCCGCTTTGGCCTCGCTGTGTCCCCCACTGTGACCTGCTGTGTCCTCGCTGTGTCCCCCACTGGGTCCTGGTGGGTCCTGCTGTGTCCTCGCTGTGTCCACCGCTGTGTCCCGTTGTGTCCCCATCTGTGTCCCCCGCTATGTCCCGATGTGTCTACTGCTGTGTCCATGCTATGTCTTGCTGTGTCGCGCTGTGTCCCCCGCTGTGTCCGCTGCTGTGTCCTGCTGTTTTCCCCGCTGTGTCACCAATGTGTCCCGCTGTGTCCTCGCTGTGTCCCGCTGTGTCTCGCTGTGCCCCCACTCTGTCCCGTTGTGTCCACAGCTGGGTACCACGCTGTGTAACCCTGTGTCCCCGCTGTATCGACTCTGTGTCCTGCTGGGTCCCGTTGTGTCCTCGCTGTGTTCCCCGCTGTGTCCCTCTGTGTCCCCAGCTGTGTCCCCCACTGTGTCCCGCTGTGTCCTCGCTGGGTCCCTCGCTGTGTCCCGCTGTGTCCCATGCTGTGTTTCGCTGTGTCCCGCTATGTCCAGCTCGGTCCCTGCTGTGTCCCGCTGTGTTGCCGCTGTGTCCCGCTGTGTACTCCGTTGTGTCCAGCTGTATCACCGCTGTGTCTCGCTTTCGCCCCTCTCTGTCTCCGCTGTCCCCTGCTGTGTCCCCCGCTGTGTCCCGCTGTGTGCCGCTGTGTTCCCCACTTTGTCCCGCTGAGTCCCCTCTGTGTCACCGCTGTGTCCCGCTGTGTACCCCGCTGTGTCCCACTATGTTCCCGCAGTGTCCCCGCTGTGTACCACTCTTTCCCGCTTTGTCCTCTCTGTGTCCCCCGCAGTGTCCCGTTGTGTCCCTAGCTGTGGACCCCGGTGTGTCCCGCTGTGTCCCCGCTGTAACGACGCTGGGTCCCGCTGGGTCCCGCTATGTCCTCCCTGTGTTCCCCGCTGTGTCCCGTTGTGTCCCCAGCTGTGTACCTCGCTGTGTCCCGCTGTGTCCCAGCAGAATCGACGCTGGGTCCCGCTGGGTCCCGCTGTGTCCTCCCTGTGTCCCACGCTGTGTCCCGCTGTGTCCGCCACTGTGTCCCGCTGTGTCTACTGCTTTGTCCCAGCTGTGCCCACGCTGTGTCCCGCTGTGTCCTAGCTGTGTCCCACGCTG
>NW_012317472.1:0-1926 GCF_000151885.1 Dipodomys ordii
TTCTCCTTCTCCTTCTCATCTTCTGCTTTTCCTTCTGCTTCTCCTTCTACTTCTGCATCTCTGCTTCTTCTGCTACTGCCTCTGCTTCTTCTGTTTCTTCTGCTTCTCCTTCTGCTCTCCTTCTGCTTTTGCTTCTCTTTCTACTTCTGCTTCAACTTCTGCTTCTCCAGATTCTGCTTCTTCTGCTTCTACTACTTCTCCTTCTGCTTCAGATTCTACTTCTACTTCTTTGGCTTCTTCTGCTTCTGCTTCTCCTGCTGCTGCTTCTTCTGCTTCTCCTCCTTCTCTTTCTGCTTTTCCTTCTGTTTCTGCTTCTCCTTCTGCTTCTGCTTCTTCTCCTTGTTCTGTTTTTTCTGTTTCTGCTTCTCCTGCTTCTGCTTCTCCTGCTTCTCGTTCTGCTTCTTTTTCTGCTTCTCCTTCTCCTTCTTCTGCTTCTCCTTCTGCTTCTGCTTCTGCTTCTCCTTCTGCTTCTGCTTCAATTTCTCCTTCTGATTCTCATTTTGCTTATTCGTCTTCTGTTTCTTCTGCTTCTCCTGCTTCTCCTACTTCTCGTGCTGCTTCTCCTTCTGCGTCTCTTTCTGCTTCTGCTTATCCTTTTGCTTCTCCTACTCCTAATCCTTCTCTTTCGCCTTCTCCTTCTGCTTTTCCTGCTTCTCCTGGTGCTTCTGCTTCTGCTTATTCTACTATTTCTGTTTCTTCTGCTTCGGCTTCAGATTGTGCTTCTTCTGTTTCTCCTTCTGCGTCAGATTCTGCTTCTGCTTCTTCGGCTTCTGCTTCTTCTGCTTCTCCTGCTGCTGCTTCTTCTGCTTCTCCTGCTTCTCTTTCTGCTTTTCCTTCTGTTTCTGCTTCTCCTTCTGCTTCTGCTTCTTCTCCTTCTTCTGTTTCTTCTGCTTCTGCTTCTCCTGCTTCTTCTGCTTCTCCTGCTTCTCCTGCTTCTCTTTCTGCTTCTCCTTCTGCTTCTGCTTCTACTTCTGCTTCTGCTTCTGCTCTTCTCCTTCTTCTGTTTCGTTTGATTCTGTTTCTTCTGCTTCTTCTTCTTTTGTTTCTTCTGACACTACTTCTGCTTCTCCTTCTTCTCCTCTTTCTGCTTCTGCTTCTGATTCTTTTGCTTATTCTTTTTCTTTTGCTTCTGCTTCTCCTGCTTCTGCTTCTTCTGCTTATACTGCTTCTCCTTATGCTTCTCCTTTTGCTTCTCCTTCTTCTTCTTCTTCTTCTTCTTCTTCTTCTTCTTCTTTTTCTTCTTCTTCTTCTTCTTCTTCTTCTTCTTCTTCTTCTTCTTCTTCTTCTTCTTCTTCTTCTTCTTCTTCTTCTTCTTCTTCTTCTTCTTCTTCTTCTGCTTCTTCTCCTTCGTCTGCTGCTGCTTCTCCTGCTTCTTCTGCTTCTACTGCTTCTGCTTCTGCTTCTCATTCTGCTTCTGCTTCTCCTTCTGCTTTTCCTACTGCTTCTGCTGCTAATACTGCTCCTGCTCCTCCTCCTGCTTCTGCATCTCCTTCTGCTTCTGCTTCTTCTGCTTCTCCTGCTTCTCCTTCTGCATCTCCTTCTGCTTCTGCTTCTTCTGCTTCTCCTGCTTCTCCTTATGCATCTTCTTCTGCTTCTGTTTCTCCTTCTGCTGCTTCTTCTGCTTCAGCTTCTCCTTCTTCTGTTCTCCTTCTGATTCTCCTTCTGTTGCTCCTTCTCCTTCTTCCTCTGATTCTGCTTCTTATGCTTATTCTTTTTCTACTGCTTCTGCTTCTCCTGCTTCTGCTTCCTCTGCTTCTCCTTATGCTTCTCCTTCTTCTTCTTCTTTTTCTTCTTCATCTTCTTCTTCTTCTTCTTCTTCTTCTTCTTCTTCTTCTTCTTCATCTTCTTCATCATCTTCTCTTTCTTCTGCTTCTGCTTATACTGCTTCTTCTGGATCTACTGCTTAATAATTTCTGCTACTCATTC
>NW_012317473.1:0-1926 GCF_000151885.1 Dipodomys ordii
GAGCTTTGCTGAGATCTTAGTCTACTGTAGTGAAGATCCCGATAGTGTGGGTTCGGTGGCTCAGGGATGTCCTCCTGCTTCCTCACGGCGCAGACATTGGACGATTGCTGTTTGTATCCGTGCGAGGGCGGAAGTGCGGGTATACTCGGATCTCCGTGGAACCTCCAGAAAACTGGAAGTGGTGCTGTGGCTCAATTGGTAAGCTGAACAGCTGGGGGACAGTGCCCAGGCCGAGTTCAAGCACCATGACCAACACCTGGCCTGCTTGGACCTCACTCTGTGGCAGAGTGCTTTCCAGTGGGCCCCTGAAGGTCTCCCAATGTCTAGGTGTCCCACCAGTCTTCAGAGCAGCCTCTTTGGCTGCAGAGTAGGCCACAGTATCAATGGGTCAAGCCTTGGGGCATGGAGGTCTTTGGTCGAGTCATCAGAATGGCATCTGCCATGGGTGCAGTATGGATCTGAGCAGTAAATCGACATCTCATACCAGAGTTCTGGGCCAGGAGGGGCAGGAGCTGCAAGATGGCACAGCAGGTAATGCCCACTCACGCAAGTATCACAAAAGTGCGAATCTGTCAGGCACACCTTTGACCGGTGTTGAGTTGGGCTCATGAAAGGCTTGTAGGCTCAGGAATCCACAGGTTGCTGGCTGCTGCTTGTAGCACTCACTACCCCTGGAGTCCCAGGGCTTGGAGCCCTGCTTTCCTCACCAGTGCTCGGGGGCAGATGAAGGTCTGCAATCATGGGCCAACTACAAAGGAGCATCCATAGTGTCCTTCCCTTGGTCCTGTGGCCCCATGCATGAATGGATGGGCAGGTTCCATGTAACTTACTGCCATGACCCAGACCCCTCAGCACAAGAAGGACTTAGGGAGAAACAACTTGATCTGCATTGAGAGTTTACTATGATTATGCCTCAGGACTGCCCACAGTTCTACCTCAGCTCATCATTAACACCTGTGTGTGTGTGTGTGTGTGTGTGTGTGTGTGTATGTGTACATGCATGTGTGCATGCACATATTGGTACAGGGGTTTGAACTCAGGTCCCAGGCTCTGTCCCTGAGTTTTTTCATTGAGGGCTAGCACTACCACTTGAGCAGAAGAGATTCTCACAGACTTTTCTAGCTGGGCTGCCACTGAATGGCAATCCTCAGATCTCAGCCTCTGAGGAGATAGGAATATGAGAGAATGAGCTATTAGTATCTAACTGGCCAGACTTTCCTTCTTGGATAAAACAAAGTTCCTCTCTGTCCCAGCCGGGCACACATGTACAGCTACCCCTCCAACCCAGGCTTCAGACAAAACATACCCTCCCCTGAGGACAAAGAAATGGGATCAGGTTTGAGCTTTATGTTCTCCACACAGTCTGGGGCTGCTTGGAACTGATGTAGAGGTCAGAGATCTAGGCCAGGGCAAGTAGACAGCTGTTAGAACAGAAGAGCATAGGAAAAGACATCCTTGCAGCTGGGTGCCAGTGGCTCATGCCTATAATCCTAGCTACTCAAGGATCAATCAAGATTCAAAACTAGCCTGGGTAGACTCTTATCTCCAATGAATCCTCAAAAAGCTGGGAAGCCAAGCTACTCTAGTTCACATGGGACAGCACCCATCTTGTGCATGAAAGCTAAGGGATAGCACTTATACTCTGATTTCAGGCCCCGTTACTCACGCACACACACACACACAGCACTTCCACACACATATTAATGTCCTGCCATGGGGGCGATGTCTCTAACCACATTGACCATACTCAACAGAGCTTAGCTTCTCTGATGGTATCTTGGAGGCAGCCCAGGCAATAGAGACGTTGAAACTCCGTCCCCCACTAATACACCAAAAAAGAAGAACCGTGAACCTGAGATTCCAGTGGGGACATGTTCACTCAGGGACCATGGCTAACGCCTCAATCCCCCTCTGAAATCTTCTTTG
>NW_012317474.1:0-1926 GCF_000151885.1 Dipodomys ordii
AAGAGAAAGGGTTTTAGGAATAGGGAAGAGCCAGAAGCCTGAATTAGGAAGCAGGAAAGAAGAAGCAGAAAGGGGAAACCGGAATCAGAAGCATGAAGAAGCAGAAAGCAGAATGAGAAGCGCCAGAAAGGAGGAATTGAAGGAAGAAGGAGAATGAGACGGAGAAAGCAGATAGGAGAAGAAGGAGAAGCAGAAAGAAAGAAGAAGCAGGAGAAGCAGAAAACAGAAGAAACAGAATAAGCAGAAGAAGCAGAAAGAAGAAAGCAGCAGGAGAAGCAGAAGAAGAAGAAAGGAGGAGGAGAAAGAGAAGGAGTAGGAGTAGGAGAAACAGAAGGATAAGCAGAAGCAGAAAGAAAAGCAGAAGGAGAAGCAGGAGAAGCAGAAGAAACAGAAGCAGGAGAAGCAGAAGCAGAATGAAAAGCAGAAGAAGGAGAAATTGAAACAGAAGAAGATGCAGAAGGAGAAGCAGAAGTAGAAGCAGAAGAAGGAGAAGCAGCAGGAGAAGCATAAGGAGAAACAGAAGGAGAAGCAGGAGAAGCAGAAGCAGGAGAAGCAGAATCAAAAGAAACAGAAGAAGGATAAGAAGCAGAAGCAGAAAGAGAAGCAGAAACAGAAGGAGAAGCAGAACCTGAAGCAGAAGAAGCAGAAGCAGAACCTGAAGCAGAAGGAGAAGCAGGAGAAGCAGAAGAAGCAGAATCTGGAGAAGAAGGAGAAGCAGAAGCAGAAAGAGAAGCAAAAGCAGAAGGAGAAGCAGAAAGAGAAGCAGAAGAAACAGAAGAAGCAGAAGCAGAAGCAGTAGCAGAAGAAGCTGAAGATGCAGAAGCAGATAGAGAAGCAGAAGGAATAGCAGAATAACGACAAGGAGAAACAGAAGGAGAAGAAGAATGAGAAGCAGAAGGAGAAGCAGGAAAAACAGAAGAAGCAGAAACAGACGGAGAAGCAGAAGAAGGAGAAGCAGAAGCAGAAGAAGAAGCAGAAGGAAAAGCACAAGCAGAAGGAGATGCAGAAGGAGTAGCAGGAGAAGCAGAAGAAGCAGAAGCAAAAGGAGAAGAAGCAGAATCAGAAGAAGCAGAAGGAGAAGTAGAAAGAGAAGCCGACGAAGAGAAGCAGAACGAGAAGCAGGAGAAGCAGAAGAAGCAGAGCGGGAGAAGCAGAAGAAGAAGAAACAGAAGAAATAGAAGGAGGAGAAGCAGAAGGAGGAGCAGAAGCAGAAGGAGAAGCAGAAAGAGAATCAGGAAAAGCAGAAGAAGCAGAAGCAGGAGAAGCAGAAGCAGAAGAAACAGGAGAAGGACAAGAAGCAGAAGCAGAAGCAGAAGGAGAAGCAGAAACAGAAGGAGAAGCAGAAAGAGAAGGAGGGGAAGCAGAAGAAGCAGAAGCAGGAGAACCAGAAGCATAAGAATCCGAAGAAGCAGAAGCAGAATCTGAAGCAGAAGGAGAAGCAGGAGAAGCAGAAGAAGCAGAATCTGGAGAAGCAGAATGAGAAGCTGAAGGAGAAGCAGAAGCAGAAAGAGAATCAAAAGGAGAAAGAGAAGCGGAAGAAACAGAAGAAGCAGAAGCAATAGCAGTTCCAGCAGAAGCAGAAGGAGAAACAAAAGTAAAAGCAGAAGAACGAGAAGGAGAAGGAGAAACAGAAGGAGAAGCAGAAGGAGAAGCAGAAGAAGCAGAAGGAGAAGCAGAAGGAGAAACAGAAGCAGAAGAAGCAGCAGAAGGAGAAGCAGAAGGAGAAGAAGATGCAGAAGGAGCAGCAGGAGAAGCAGAAGAAGCAGAAGCAGAAGGAGAAGGAGAAGTAGGAGAAGGAGAAGGAAGAGCCACAGAAGCAATAGGAGAAGCAGAAGGACAAGCAGAAGCAGAAGGAGAAGCAGAAAGAGAAGCAGTAGAAGAAGAAGAAGCAGGAAAAGCAGAAGAAACAGAAGCAGACGGAGAAGA
>NW_012317475.1:0-1926 GCF_000151885.1 Dipodomys ordii
GTCCCTGCTTTGTCCACTGCTGTGTCCCGCTGTGTACCCCTCTGTGTCCCCCGCTGTGTCCCGCTGTGTCCCGCTTTGTCCCCCGCTGTGTCCCTGCTGTGCTCCGCTGTGTACCGCTGTGTCTCGCTGTGTACTGCTGTGTCCCCCGCTGAGTCCTGCTGTGTCACCGCTGTGTCCCAATGTGTCCTCGCTGTGTCCCCCGCTGTGTCCCGCTGTGTCCCCCCTGTGTCCCCCGCTGTGTCCCGCTGGATCCCTCTGTGTCCCCTGCTGTGTACCCTGCTCTGTCCCACTGTGTCCCCCGCTGTGTCCCGCTGTGTCCCACTGTGTCCTGTTGTGTCCTGCTATGTCCCACACTGTGTCCCGTTGTGTCCCCAGCTGTGTACCCCGCTGTGTCCCGCTGTGTCCCCGCTCTATCGATGCTGTGTCCCTCGCTGTTTCCCGCTGTGTCCTCGCTGTGTTCCCCGCAGTGTCCCGCTGTGTCCTCGCTGTGTCCCCCGCTGTGTCCTGCTCTGTTCCCTGCTGTGTCTCCCGCTTTGTCCCCGCTGTGCCCCGCTGTGTGCCGCTGCGTCCCGTTGTGTCCCGCTATGTCCACCACTGTGTCCGGTTGTGTCCCCAGCTGTGTACCCCGCTGTGTCTCCACTCTATCGACGCTGTGTCCCTCGCTGTGACCCGCTGTGTCCCTCGCTTTGTCCCGCTGTGTCCTCCCTGTCTCCCCTGCTGTGTCCCGCTGTGTCCCCGGCTGTGTCCCGCTGTGTCCCCTGCTGTGTCACTGCTATGTCCCGCTGTGTTCACTGTGTCCCGCTGTGTCCTTGCTGTGTCTCCCGCAGTGTCCCGCAGTGTCCTCGCTGTGTCCCCCACTGTGTCTGCTTTGTCCACTGCTGTGTCCCGCTGTGTACCCCTCTGTGTCACCCGCTCTGTCCCTGCTGTGACCCGCTGTGTCCCGCTGTGTACTGCTATGTCCCCCGCTGAGTCCCGCTGTGTCCCCGTTGTGTCCCAATGTGTCTTCACTGTGTCCCCCCTGTGTCCCGCTGTGTACCCCCTGTGTCCCCCGCTGTGTCCCGCTGTGTCCCTCTGTGTCTCCTGCTGTGTCCCCTGCTCTGTCCCTCTGTGTCCACCGCTGTGTCCCTGCTGTGTCCCTGCTGTGTCCCGCTGTGTCCCGCTGTGTCCCCCGCTGTGTCCCGCTTTGTCCCCCCTGTGTCCCCCACTGTGTCCCGCTGTGTCCCCTGCTGTGTCCCCGCTGTGTCACACTGTGTTCCACTGGGTCCGGATGTGTCCTGGCTGTGTCTCCCACAGTGTTCCGCTGTGTCCTTGTTGTGTCCCCCTCTGTGTCCCGGTGAGTTCCCCGCTGTGTCCCGCTGTGTCCCCGCTGTGTGTCCTCTATGTCCCGCTGTGTACCCAGCTGTGTCCAGCTGTGTCACCGCTGTGTTCCGCTGTGTCCCCTCTCTGTCCCCCGCTATCCCCTCCTGTGTCCAATGCTGTCTCCCGCTGTGTCCCGCTGTGTCCCGCTGTGTCCCCCATTTTGTCCCGCTGTGTCCCCGCAGTGTCGCCGCTGTGTCCCGAAGTGACACACTGTGACCCGTGGTGTCCCGCTTTGTCCCCCGCTCTGTCCCCCGCTGTGTCCCGCTGTGTCCCCCTCTGTGTCCCGCTGTGTCCTGCTGTGTCCCCCCTGTGTCCCGCTGTATCCCGCTGTATTCCGTGGTGTCCCGTTTGTCCCCCGCTGTGTCCCCCGCTGAGTCCCCGCTTTGTCCCCGCTGTGACCCGCTGTGTCCCACTGTGTCCTGCTGTGTCCCGCTATCGCCCACACTGTGTCCCGTTGTGTCCCCAGCTATGTCCCCTGCTGTGTCACGCTGTGTCCCCGCTGTATCGACGCTGTGTCCCACTGGGTCCCGCTGTGTACTCTCTGTGTTCCACACTGTGTCCCGCTGT
>NW_012317476.1:0-1926 GCF_000151885.1 Dipodomys ordii
CTTCTGCTTGTGCTTGTCCTTATGCTTCTTCTTCTGCCTCTGCTTCTCCTTCTCCTTCTTTTGCTTCTCCTTTTGCTTCTGCTTCTTCTGCTTTTCCTTCTTATCCTTCTGCTTCTGCTTCTGCTTCTTCTGCTTCTCCTTCTGCATCTTCTGCTTCTCCTTCTCCTTCTTCTGCTTCTCCTTCTTATTCTCCTACTGCTTCTCCTTCTGTTTCCCTTCTCCTTCTTGTTCTTCTGCTTTTCCTTCTGCTTCTCGTTATGCTTCTGCTACAACTGCTACTGCTTCTACTTCTTCTGTTTCTTCTGCTTCTCCTTCTGCTTTTGATTCTCTTTCTGCTTCTGCTTCTCCTTCTGCTTCTCCAGATTCTGCTTCTTCTGCTTCTCCTTCTGCTTCAGGTTATTCTTCTGCTTCTTCGGATTCTTATGCTTCTGCTTCTCCTGCTTCAGCTTCTTCTGCTTCCCCTCCTTCTCTTTCTGCTTCTCCTTCTGTATCTGCTTCTCCTTCTTCTTCTGATTCTTGTCCTTCTCCTGTTTGTTCTGCTTATGCTTCTCCTGTTTTTGCATCTCCTGCTCCTCCTTCTGCTGCTCTTTCTGCTTCTCCTGCTGCTTTTCCTTCTCCTGCTCCTTCTTCTGCTTCTCTTTCTGCTTCTCCTTCTGTTTCTCCTTCTCCTTCACCTTCTCGTTCTTCTGCTTTTCCTTCTGCTTCTCCTTCTGCTTCTGAATCTTCTGCTTCTTCTGCTACTGCCTCTGCTTCTTCTGTTTCTTCTGCTTCTCCTTCTGCTTCTCCTTCTGCTTTTGCTTCTCTTTCTGCTTCTGCTTCTCCTGCTTCTCCAGATTCTGCTTCTCCTGCTTCTCCTTCTGCATCAGGATCTGCTTCTGCTTCTTCTGCTTCTGCTTCTCCTGCTGCTGCTTCTTCTGCTTCTCCTGCTTCTCTATCTGCTTTTCTTTCTGTTTCTGCTTCTCCTTCTGCTTCTTCTCCTTCCTATGTTTCTTCTGAGTCTGCTTCTCCTGCTTCTGCTTCTCCTGTTTCTCGTTGTGCTTCTCTTTCTGCTTCTCTTTCTGCTTCTCCTTCTCCTTCTTCTGCTTCTGCTTCTGCTTCTCCTTCTGCTTCAATTTCTCCTTCTGCATCTCATTCTGCTTCTGCGTCTTCTGTTTCTTCTGCTTCTCCTGCTTCTGCTTCTCCTGCTTCTCCTACTTCTCGTGCTGCTTCTCCTTCTGCGTCTCTTTCTGCTTCTGCTTATCCTTTTGCTTCTCCTACTCCTAATCCTTCTCTTTCGCCTTCTCCTTCTCCTTCTTGTGCATCTCCTGCATCTTCTGCTTCTCCTGCTTCTCTTTCTGCTTCTGCTTCTGCCGCTTCTTCTGCTTCTGCTTCTTCTTCTGCTCTTCTCCTTCTTCTGTTTCTTTTGCTTCTGTTTCTTCTTCTTCTTCTTCTTCTTCTGTTTCTTCTGATTCTACTTCTGCTTCTCCTTCTTCTCCTCTTTCTGCTTCTACTCCTGCTTCTTCTAATTCTCCTGCTTCTCCTTCTTGTTCTCCTTCTGTTTCTGCTTCTCTTTCTGCTTCTGCTTCTCCTTCTTCTGCTCCTTCTCCTTCTCCTTTTTCTTCTCCTCCCACTGCTTCTGCTTCTGCTTCTTTTGCTTATTCTTTTTCTTCTGCTTCTGCTTCTCCTGCTTCTGCTTCTACTGCTTCTCCTTATGCTTCTCCTTATGCTTCTCCTTATGCTGCTCCTTCTTCTTCTTCTTCTTCTTCCTCTTCTTCTTCTTCTTCTTCTTCTTCTTCTTCTTCTTCTTCTTCTTCTTCTTCTTCTATTCTTCTTCTTCTTCTCTTTCTTCTGCTTCTGCTTTTCCTGCTTCTTCTGCTTCTACTGCTTCTCTTTCTGCTTCTCATTCTGCTTCTGCTTCTCCTATGGCTTCTGCTGCCCTTCCTTCTC
>NW_012317477.1:0-1925 GCF_000151885.1 Dipodomys ordii
GAGAAGGACAAGGAGAAGGAGAAAGAGAAGCTGAAAGAGAAGCAGAACGAGAAGCAGGAGAAGCAGAAGCTGGAGAAGCCGAAGCAGAAGAAACAGAAGAAGGGGACGAAGCAGAAGCAGAAGGAGAAGCAGAAACAGAAGGAAAAGCAGAAAGAGAAGCAGGAGAAGCAGAAGAAGCAGCAGCAGGAGAAGCCGAAGCAGAAGAAGCCGAAAAAGCAAAAGCAGAACCTGAAGCAGAAGGAGAAGCAGGAGAAGCAGAAGAAGCAGAATCTGGAGAAGGAGAAGCAGAAGCAGAAAGAGAAGCAAAAGCAGGAGGAGAAGCAGAAGAAACAGAAGAAGCAGAGGCAGTATCAGAAGAAGCAGAAGATTCAGAAGCAGAAGGAGAAGCAGAAGGAAAAGCAGAAGAACTAGATGGAGAAGGAGAAGGAGAAACAGGAGAAGAAGCAGAAAGAGAAGCAGAAGAAGGAGCAGTAGAAGGAAAGCGGCAGGAGAAACAGAAAGAGCAGCAGAAGGAGAAGCAGGAGATGCAGAAACAGGAGAAGCAGAAGCAGAAGATACACGAGAAGGACAAGAAGCAGAAGCAGAAGGAGAAGCAGAAAGAGAAGGAGGGGAAGCAGAAGAAGCAGAAGCAGGAGAAGCAGAAGCATAAGAATCCGAAGAAGCAGAAGCAGAACCTGAAGCACAAGGAGAAGCAGGAGAAGCAGAAGAATCAGAGTCTGGAGAAGCAGAAAGAGAAGCAGAAGGAGAAGCAGAAGCAGAAAGAGAATCAAAAGCAGAAGGAGAAGCAGAAGAAACAGAAGAAGTAGCAGTTGTAGCAGAAGCAGTAGGAAAAGCAGAAGGAAAAGCAGAAGAACAAGAAGGAGAATGAGAAACAGAAGGAGAAGCAGAAAGAGAAGCAGGTAAAGCAGAAGAATAAGGAGTAGCAGAAGAAGCTGAAGCTGATTGAGAATCAGGAAAAGCAGGAAAAGCAGAAGCAAAAGGTGAAGCAAAAGAAGGAGAAGGAGAAGCAGAGGCAGAAGAAGAAGCATAAGGACAAGCACAAACAGAAGGAGATGCAGAAGGAGAAGCAGGAGAAGCAGAAGAAGCAGAAGCTGAAAGAGAAGCAGAAGTAGGAGAAGGAGAAGGAGGAGAAGCAGAAGCAGAAGGAGAAGCAGAAGCAGAATGAGAAGCAGAAAGAGAAGCAGGAGGAGGACAAGAAGCAGAAGCAGGAGAAGCCGAAAGAGAAGAAGCAGAAACAGAAGCAGAAGGAGAAGCAGAAGCAGAAGGAGAAGCAGCAGAAGAAGTAGAACCAGAAATCCAGGCACGAGAAACAAAAGAAGCAGAAGCAGAAGGAGAAGCAAAAAGAGAAGCAGAAGGAGAAGTAGAAAAAGCAGCAGAAGAAGCAGAAAAACAAGCAGGAGAAGCAGAAGCAGAAAGAGAAGTAGAAGCAGAAGAAGCAGAAGAAGCAGAAGAAGAAGCAGTAGAAGCATAAGAAGCAGAAGCAGGAGAAGCAGAATTAGAAGAATAAGAAGAAGCATAAGAAGCAGAAGCAGAGGGAGAAACAGAAGAAGGAGAAGGAGCAGCAGAAGGTGAAGCAGAAGTAGATGCAGAAGCAGAAAGAGAAGCAGAAATAGAAGGAGAAGAAGAAGGAGAAGTTGGAGAATCAGAAGAAGCAGAAGCAGAAAGAGAAGCAGAAGAAGGAGAAGGAGAAGCAGAAGGAGAAGGACAAGCAAGAGAAGGAGAAGAAGCAGAAGCGGGAGAAGCAGAAGCAGAAGAAGAAGAAGAAGCAGAAGAAGAAGAAGAAGAAGAAGAAGAAGAAGAAGAAGAAGAAGAAGAAGAAGAAGAAGAAGAAGAAGAAGAAGAAACGGAAGAAGAAGAAGGAGCAGAAGGAGAATCAGAAGCAGAAGGAGAAGCAGAAAGAGAAGCAAAAGAAGCAGAAGAAGCAG
>NW_012317478.1:0-1925 GCF_000151885.1 Dipodomys ordii
TGTTGTGTTCCGCTGAATACCCGCTGAGTCTACTGCTGAGTCCCTGCTGGGTCCCGCTGTGTCCCGCAGTGTCCCGCTTTGTCCCGCGCTGTGTCCCGCTGTGTCTACTGCTGTGTCCCTGCTGTGTCCCGCTGTGTTCCGCATTGTCCCGCTTTGTCCCGCGCTGTGTCCCGCTGTGTCTACTGCTGTGTCCCTGCTGTGTCCCGCTGTGTCCCGCTGTGTCCCGCTGTGTCCCGCTGTGTCCACGCTGTGTCCCACGCTGTGTTCCGCTATGTCCTCGTTGTGTCCCCCGCTGTGTCCTGTTGTGACCCGAGCTGTGTACCCTGCTGTGTCCCGCTGTGTCCCCGTTGCATCGACGCTGTGTCCCGCTGGCTTCCGTTGTGTTCTCGCTGTGTTCCCCGCTGTGGCCTGCTGTGTACCCCACTGTGTCCCCCGCTGTGTGCCGCTTTGTCCCCCACTGTATCCCGCTGTTTCCCGCTGTGTCCCCCGTTGTGTCCCTGCTGTGTCCACGCTGTGTCCCGCTGTGTCCTCGCTGTGTCCCCCGCTGTCTCCCGCTCTGTCCCATGCTGTGTCTCACGCTTTGTCCCCACTGTGTCCCACTGTGTCCCCCACTGTGTCCCTCTGTGTCCCCAGCTGTGTAACCCGCTGTGTAACGCTGTGTCCCCGCTGTATCGACGCTGTGTCCCGCTGGGTCCCGCTGGGTCCTCGCTGTGTTCGCCGTTGTGTCCCGCTGTGACCCCCGCTGTGTCCCCCGCTGTGTCCTGCTTTGTCCCCCACTGTGTCCCGTTGTGTCCTGCTGTGTCCCCCACTGTGTCCCTGCTGTGTCCCTGCTATGTCCCCGCTGTGTCCCGCTGTGTCCCGCTGAGTCCCCGCTGTGTCCTCGCTGTGTCCTGATTTGTCCTCACTGTGTCCCTCGCTGTGTTCCGCTCTGTCCTCCGTTGTGTCCCTGCTGTGTTGCCGCTGTGTTCCGCTGTGACCACCATTGTCCCTGTGTCCGCCCCTGAGTCCCCGCTGTTTCCCCGCTGGGTCCCGCTGGGTCCCTGCTGTGTCCCGCTCTGTCCCCTGCTATGTCCCCCGCTTTGTCCCCGCTGTGTCCCGCTGTGTCCCCCGCTGTTTCCCGTTGTGTCCCCAGCTGTGTACCCCGCTTTGACCCGCTGTGTCACACTGTGTCCCTTGGTGTCCCGCTTTGTCCCCCTTTGTGTCCCCCGGTGAGTCCCCGCTGTGTCCCTGTTGTGTCCCGCTGTGTCCTCCCTGTGTCCCCGCTGTGTCCCACTGTGTCTCGCTGTGTCCCGCTGTGTCCCACCCTCTGTCCCCCACTGTGTTCCGCTGTGTCTCCGGCTGTGTCCCGCTGTGTCCCCCGCTGTGTCCCGCTGTGCCCCCGCAGGGTCACCGCTGTTTCCCGCTGTGTCCCGCTGTGCTCCGTATTGTCCCGCTATATCCGCTGTTGTGTCCTCCGCTGAGTCCCCGCTGTGTCACCGCTGTGTCCTGCTGTGTCCTCGCTGTGTCCCCCGCTGTCTTCCACTCTTTTCCCCCCTGTGTCTCACGCTTTGTCCATGCTGTGTCCCACTGTGTCCCACTGTGTCCCGGTGTGTCGGCCACTGTGTCCCTTTGTGTCCCCAGCTCTTTACCCCGCTGTGTCCCGCTGTGTCCCCGCTGTATGGACGCTGTGTCCCGCTGTGTCCCGCTGAGTCCTCGCTGTGTTCCCCCTTGTATCCCACTGTGTCCCCCGCTCTGTCCTCTGCTGTGTCCCCCGCTGTGTCCCACTGTGTCCCCCGCTGTGTCCTGCTGTGTCACGCTGTTTCCCCGCTGTGTCCCCGCTGTGTCCCTCTGTGTACCCCGCTCTGTCCAGCATTGTCACCTCTGTGTCTCGCTGTGTCCCACGCTCTGTCCCCAACTGTGTTCCGCTGTGTCCACCGCTGTGTCCC
>NW_012317479.1:0-1925 GCF_000151885.1 Dipodomys ordii
TCCCCCGCTGTGCCCGCAGTGTCCCGCTGTGTCCGCTGAGTCCCGCTGAGTCCCCCGCTGTGTCCCGCTGTGTCCCCCGCTGTGCCCCGCAGTGTCCCGCTGTGTCCCGCTCTGTCCCCCACTGTGTCCCCCGCTGAGTCCTCTATGTGTCGCCGCTGTGTCCCGCTGTGTCCTCGCTGTGTCCCCTGCTGTCTCCCGCTTTGTTCCACGCAGTGTCCCATTGTGTCCCGCTGTGTCCTCGCTATGTCCCCTGCTGTGTCCTGCTGTGTTCCCGCTGTGTCCCAAGCTGTGTCCCGCTTTGTCCCGCTGTGTGCCCCGCTGTGTCCCACTATGTTCCCGCAGTGTCCCTGCTGTGTCCCCGCTGTGTCCTCGCTGTGTTCCCCGCTGTGTCCCGCTGTGTCCCCCGCTGTGTCTCACTGTGTGTGTACTGCTGTGTCCCCACTGTGTCCCGCTGTGTCTCGCTGTGTCCCGCTGTGTCCTCGCTGTTTCCCACGCTGTGTTCTGCTGTGTAATAGCTGTGTCCCCCGCTGTGTCCCGTTGTGTCCCCAGCTGTGTACCCCACTGTGTCCCGCTGTGTCCCCGCTGTATCGACGCTGTGTCCCGCTGGGTCCCGCTGTGTCCTCCCTGTGTTCCCCACTGTGTCCCGCTATATACCCCTCTGTGTCCCTCGCTGTGACCCGCTGTGTCCCGCTATGTACTGCTGTGTCCCTGGCTGTGTCCCGCTGTGTCCCGCTGTGTCACGCTCTGTCCCATCTGTGTCCCTCTGTGTCCAGCTCTGTCCCCGTGGTGTGTCCGCTGTGCCCCGCTGTGTACCCTTCTGTGTCCAGCTGTGTCCCCTCTGTGTCCCGCTGTGTCCCTTCTCTTTCCCCCGCTGTCCACCGCTGTGTCCCCCGGCTGTGTCCCGCAGTGTCCCCGCTGTGTCCCGCTGTGTCCTACTGTGTCCCGTGGTGTCCCGCTTTTTCCCCTCTATGTCCCCTGCTGAGTCCCCTCTGTGTCCCCGCTGTGTCCTGCTGTGTCCTCGCTGTGTCCTCCGCTGTCTCCCGCTTTGTCCCACGCTGTGTCCTACTGTGTCCCACTGTGTCCCTGCTGTGTTCCCCGCTGTGTCCCGCTGTGTCCCCCGCTGTGTCCTGCTGGGTACCGCTGTGTCCCCGCTGTGTCCCGGCTGTGTCCGGCTGTGTCCCCCGCTGGGTCCCGCTGGGTCCTGCTGGGTCCCCCGCTGTGTAGCGCTGTGTCCCCGCAGGTACACCGCTGTTTCACGCTGTGTCCTGCTGTGTTCCGTGGTGTCCTGCTTTGTCCCCCGCTGTGTCCCGCTGTGTCCACTGCTGGGTCCCCGCTGGGTCCCGCTGTGTCTCGCTGTGTCCCCCGCTGTGTCCCTCTTTCCTTGCTGTGCACCCCGCTGTGTCCCTCTGTGTCCCCGGCTGTGTCCCGCTGTGTCCCCTGCTGTGTCCCCACTGTGTCACGCTGTGTTTCGCTGTGTCCGGCTGTGTCCTCTCTCTGTCTCATTCAGTGTCCTGCTGTGTCCTCCCTGTGTCCCCCGCTGTGTCCCGCTGAGTCCCCTGCTGTGTCCCGCGGTGTCCCGCTGTGTCACGCTCTGTCCCATCTGTGTCCCTCTGTGTCCAGCTCTGTCCCCGTTGTGTGTCCGCTGTGCCCCGCTGTGTACCCTTCTGTGTCCAGCTGTGTCCCCTCTGTGTCCCGCTGTGTCCCTTCTCTGTCCCCCGCTGTCCACCGCTGTGTCCCCCGGCTGTGTCCCGCAGTGTCCCCGCTGGGTCCCGCTGTGTCCTACTGTGTCCCGTGGTGTCCCGCTTTTTCCCCTCTATGTCCCCTGCTGAGTCCCCTCTGTGTCCCCGCTGTGTCCAGCTGTGTCCTCGCTGTGTCCTCCGATGTCTCCCGCTTTGTCCCACGCTGTGTCCTACTGTGTCCCACTG
>NW_012317480.1:0-1925 GCF_000151885.1 Dipodomys ordii
GCGAGGACACAGCAGTACACAGCGGGACACAGCAGGGACAGAGCGGGATTTGAGCGGGACACAGCGGGACACAGCAGGGAAACAGCGGGACACAGCGGAGGACCCAGCGAGGACACAGCGGGACACAGTGGGGGACACAGCGAGGAAACAGCGGGGGACACAGCGGGGGACACTGCGGGACACAGTGGGGAACACAGCGAGGACACAGCGGGGGACACAGCGGGGGACACTGCGGTACACAGCGTCGATACAGCGGGGACACAGCGTTACACAGCGTGGTACACAGCTGTGGACACAACGGGACACAGTGGGGTCACAGCGGGACACAGCGGAACACAGTGGGACACATCGGGGACAAAGGGTGAGACACAGCGTGGGACAGAGCGGGAGACAGAGGGGGACACAGCGAGGACACAGAGGGACACAGCGGGGGAAACAGCGGGACACAGCGGTAGACAAAGGGGGACAGAGCGGGGGACACAGCGGGACACAGCGGTGGACAGAGCGGTACACAGCGGTGGACACAGCGAGGACACAGCGGGACCCAGCGGGACACAGCGTCGATACAGTGGGGACAGAGTGGGCCACAGCGGGACACAGCAGGAACAAAGCAGTAGACACAGCAGGACACAGCAGGGGACACAGCGTGACACAGCCGGGGACAGAGGGAGGACAGAGCGGGATACAGCGGGGACACAGCAGGGACTCAGCGGGGGACACAGCGGGGGATAAAGCGGGACACCACGGGACACAGCGGAACACAGCGGGGACAAGGAGGAGACAGAGCAGGACACAGCGAGGACACAGCGGGACAAAGCAGGGTACACAGCAGGGGACACAGCGGGACACAGCGGGACACAGCGGGGGACACAGCGGGACACAGCGGGGGACACAGCGAGGACACAGCGGGATACAGCGGGGGACACAGCGAGGACACAGCGGGGGACACAGCAGGGGACACAGCGGAACACAGCAGGGAACACAGCGAGGACACAGCGGGACCCAGCAGGACACAGCTTCGATACAGCGGGGATACAGCGTTACACAGTGTGGTACACATCTGTGGACACAAGAGGACACAGTGTGGGCACAGCGGGACACAGCGGGACACAGTGGGACAAAGCAAGGACAAATCGTGAGACACAGCGAGGGACAGAGCTCGAGACAGCGGGGGACACAGCTAGGACACAGCAGGGCACAGCGGGACACAGCAGGGACAGAGCGGGACACAGCGGGACACAGCGGGACACAGCGGGGGACACAGCGGGACCCAGCGGGGAACCCAGCGAGGACACAGCAGGACAAAGTGGGGGACACAGTGGTGACAAAGCTGAACACAACCGAGTACATAGCAGGACCCAGCGGGACACAGCGTCGATACAGCAGGGACACAGCATTATACAGTATGGTACACAGCTGTGGACACAACGGGACACAGTTGGGGCACAGCGGGACACAGCGGAACACAGTGGGACACAGCAGGGCAAAGCGTGAGACACAGTGGGGGACAGAGAGTGAGACAGCAGGGGGCCACAGCGAGGACACAGCGGGACACAGCGGGGGAAACAGCGGGACACCGCGGTGGACACAGGGGGACAGAGCGGGGGACACAGCGGGACACAGCGGGGGAAACAGTGGGACACAGCGGTGGACACAGCGGGACAGAGCGGGGACACAGTGGGACACAGCGGTGGACACAGCGGGACACAGCGGTGGACACAGCGAGGACACAGTGGGACCCAGCGGGACACAGCGTCGATACAGCGGGGATAGAGTGGGCCACAGCAGGGTACACAGCGGGGGACACAACGGGGCACATCGGGGGACACAGCAAGGACTCAGCGGAACACAGCGTGGGACACAGTGAGGACACAGGGGGACTAACAGCGGGACACAGCGGGACACAGCAGGAACACAGCAGTAGA
>NW_012317481.1:0-1925 GCF_000151885.1 Dipodomys ordii
GACTCAGCGAGGGACACAGTGAGGACACAGTGGGGACACAGCGGGGACACAGCAGGGGCACAGCGGGGGACACAGCGGGACACAACGGGACACAGCGGGGGACACAGTAGGACAGAACGGGGGACAGAGCGGGAGACAGCGGGGGACACAGCGAGGACACAGCGGGACACAGCGGGGACACAGCGGGGACTCAGCTGGGGACACAGCGGGGGACAAAGCGGCACACCACGCAACACAGCGGGAAACAGTGCGAAACAGCAGTGACCCTTCGGGGACACAGCGGGACACAGCGGGGAACACAGCGGGACACAGCGGGTGACACAACAGAACACAGTGGGGGACACAGCGAGGACAAAGTGGGACACAGCAAGACACAGCATGGAAACAGTGGGGACACAGCGGTACACAGCGGGGTACACAGCTGGGGATACAACGGGACACAGCGGGGGACACAGCGAGGACACAGTGGGACACAGCAGGACACAGCGGGGACACTGCGGGAACATAGCGGGACACAGCGGGGTACACAGCGGGACACAGCGGGACACAGCTTGGGACACAGCGGGCATACAGCGGGACACAGCGGGGGACACAGCTAGGACACAGCGGGACACAGCGGGACACAAAGGGGACACAAAGGGGACTCAGCGGGGGAAACAGCGGGGGAAAAAGCGGGACACCATGGGACACAGTGTGACACAGCAGGACACAGAGGGAACACTGCGTCGACACAGCGGGACAAAGCGGGGGACACAGCGGGGGACAAAGCGGGACACAGCGGGACACAGCGGGACACAGCGTCGCTACAACGGGGACACAGCGGGACACAGCGGGGTACACAGCTGGGGACACAACGGAACACAGCGGGGAACACATCGAGGACACAGCAGACACAGCGGGACACAGCGGGGACATTGCGGGAACATAGCAGGACACAGCGGGGTAAACAACGGGACACAGCTTGGGACACAGCGGGGACATAGCGGGACACAGCGGGGGACACAGCAGTACACAGCGGGACACAGCGGGACACTGTGGGGGACACAGAGGGGTACAAGCGGGATAAAGTGGGGAACACAATGAGGACACAACGAGACACAGCGTCGATACAACGGGGACACAGCGGGACAGAGCGGGGTACACAGCTGGGGACACAACGGGACACAGCGGGGGACACAGCGAGGACACAGTGGGACACAGCGGGACACAGCGGGGCATTGCGGGAACATAGCAGGACACAGCGGGGTACACAGCAGGACACAGCGGGACACAGCTTGGGACACAGCGGGGACACAGCGGGACACAGCGGGGGACACAGCGAGGACACAGCGGGACACAGTGTGGACACAAAGGGGACTCAGCGGGGGAAACAGCGGGGGACAAAGCGGGACACCATGGGTCACAGTGTGACACAGCTGGACACAGAGGGAACACTGCGTCGACACAGCGGGACAAAGCTGGGGACACAGCGGGACACAGCGGGACACATCGGGGGACACAGGGGGACACAGCGGGGGACCCAGTGAGGACACAGTGAGACACAGCGGGGGACACAGCGAGGACACAGCGGTGACACAGCTGGACACAACGAAGTACACAGCGGGACACAGCGAGCACACAGCGGGGACACAGCGGGACCCAGCGGGGAACACAGGGAGGACCAAGCGGGACCCAGCAGGACACAGCAGGGACCGAGCGGGACACAGCGGGACACAGTGGGACACAGCGGGACACAGCGGGTGTCACAGAAGGACACAGCGGGGGACCCAGCGAGGGCTCAGCGGTACAAAGCGGGGGACACAGCAGGGAACACAGCGAGGACAAATCGGGACCCAGCGGGACACCGCGTCGATACAGCGGGGACACAGCATTTCACAGCGTGGTACACAGCTGTGGACACAACGGGACACAGTGGGACACAGCGG
>NW_012317482.1:0-1925 GCF_000151885.1 Dipodomys ordii
TGCTTCTCCCGCTTCTGCTTCTACTGCTTCCTCTGCTTCTCCTTCCTTTCCTCTGCTTCTGCTTCTCCTTCTCCTTCTTCAGCTTCTCTTTCTGCTTCTACTTCTTCTGAATCTCCTACTAATCCTTCTTCTTCTCCTTCTGTTTCTGCTTCTCCATCTCCTTCTGCTTCATCTTCTGCTGCTCCTTCTCCTTCTTCTGTTTCTCCCTCTGCTTCTGCTTCAGCTTCTTAATGTTCTTCTTGTTCTTCTGCTTCTGCTTCTCCTGCTTCTGCTTCTTATGCTTCTACTGCTTCTTCTTGTGCTTCTACTTCTTCTGCTTCTTCTGTTTCTACTTCTCTTTCTGATTCTGCTTCTCCTGCTTGTTTTTCTGCTTCTTCTGCTGCTTCTCCTACTGCTGCTTCTTCTACTTCTCCTTCTGCTGCTTCTTCTACTTCTCCTTCTGCTTCTCTTTTTGCTTCTCTTTCTGCTTCTCCAGATTCTGCTTCTTCTGCTTTTCCTGTTTCTCCTTCTGCTTCAGGTTCTGCTTCTGCTTCTTCGGCTTCTTCTGCTTCTGCTTCTCCTGCTGCTGCTTCTTCTGCTTCTCCTGCTTCTCTTTCTGCTTTTCCTTCTGTTTCTGCTTCTGCTTCTGCTTCTGCTTCTGCTTCTTCTCCTTCTGTTTCTTCTGCTTCTGCTTCTCCTGCTTCTGCTTCTCCTGCTTCTCGTTCTGCTTTTCTTTCTACTTCTCCTTCTCCTTCTTCTGCTTCTCCTTCTGCTTCTGCTTCTCCTGCTTCTGCTTCAATTTCTCCTTCTGCTTCTCTTTTTGCTTCTCTTTCTGCTTCTGCTTCTTCTGTTTCTCCTGCCTGAATTTCTGGTTCTACTTGTTCTGCTGCTTCTCGTACTTCTCGTGCTGCTTTTCCTTCTGCGTCCCTTTCTGCTTCTGGTTATCCTTTTGCTTCTCCTACTCCTAAACCTTTTCTCTCGCCTTCTCCGTCTTCTTCTTCTGCTTCTCCTGCTGCTTCTGCTTCTGCTTATGCTACTATTACTGTTTCTTCTGCTTCTGCTTCTGATTGTGCTTCTTCTGTTTCTCCTTCTACTTCAGATTATGATTCTGCTTCTTCGGCTTCGCGTGTTTCTTCTGCTTCAGCTTCTCCTGCTTCTTCTGCTTCTCCTGCTTCTCCTTCTGCTTCTCCTTCTGCTTCTGCTTCTCCTTCTGCTTCTGCTTCTGCTCTTCTCATTCTTCTGTTTCTTTTGCTTCTGTTTCTTCTGCTTCTTCTTCTTCTGTTTCTTCTGATGCTACTTCTGCTTCTCCTTCTTCTCCTCTTTCTGCTTCTACTTCTGCTTCTTCTGATTCTCCTGCTTCTCCTTCTTGTTCTCCTTCGTTTCGCTTCTCTTTCGCTTAGCTTCTCCTTCGCTGCTCCTTCTCCTTCTTCTGCTTCTCCCACTGCTTCTGCTTCTGCTTCTTTTGCTTATTCTTTTTCTTGTGCTTCTGCTTCTCCTGCTTCTGCTTCTTCTGCTTCTACTGCTTCTCTTTATGCTTCCCCTTATGCTTCTTCTTCTTCTTCTTCTTCTTCTTCTTCTTCTTCTTCTTCTTCTTCTTCTTCTTCTTCTTCTTCTTCTTCTTCTTCTTCTTCTCTTTCTTCTGCTTCTGCTTTTCCTGCTTCTTCTGCTTCTACTGCTTCTCTTTCTGCTTCTCATTCTGCTTCTGCTTCTCCTTCTGCTTCTCCTATTGATTCTGCTGCCCTTCCTTCTCCATCTCCTACTTCTGCTTCTCGTTCTGCTTCTGCTTCTTCTGCTTCTCCTGCTTCTCCTTCTGCATCGTCTTCTGCTTCTGCTTCTTCTTCTGCTTATGCTTCTCCTTATTCTTCTCCTTCTGATTCTCCTTCGGCTTCTCCATCTGCTGCTCCTTTCCCTTATTCGGCTTCTCCCTCGGATTCTTCTTCTTATGC
>NW_012317483.1:0-1925 GCF_000151885.1 Dipodomys ordii
GAAGGGGAAGAAGATGCTGAAGGAGAAGCTAGGAGAAGCAGAAGAAGCTGAAGTAGAAGCAGAAGTAGGAGAAGGAGAAGGAGAAGAAGGGCAGCAGAAGCTATAGGAGAAGCAGAAGAAGAAGCAGAAGCAGAATGAGAAGCAGAAAGAGAAGCAGTAGAAGTAGAAGAAGCAGGAAAAGCAGAAGCAGACGAAAGAGAAGAAGATGAAGAAGAAGAAGAAGAAGAAGAAGAAGAAGAAGAAGAAGAAGAAGAAGAAGAAGAAGAAGAAGAAGAAGAAGAAGAAGAAGAAGAAGAAGAATAAGGAGAAGCGTAAGGAGAAGCAGTAGAAGCAGAAGAAGCAGAATCAGGAGAAGCAGAAGCGGAAGAAAAAGAATAAGCAAAAGAAGCAGAAGAAGAAGCAGTGGGAGAAGCAGAATAAGGAGAAGGAGCAGCAGAAGGAGAAGCAGAAGCAGAAAGAGAAGCAGAAACAGAAGGAGAACAAGAAGGAGAAGCAGGAGAATCAGAAGAAGCAGAAGTAGAAGCAGAAAGAGGAGAAGAAGGAGAAGCAGAATTAGAATCAGAAAAAAACAGAACAAGAAGAAGCAGAAGAAACAGAAGCAAAAGAAACAGAAGAAGGAGAAGAGCAGAATCAGAAGCAGAAGGTGAAGCAGAAGGAGAAGCAGAAAGAGAAGCAGGAGAAGTAGAAGAAGCAGAAGCAGAAGAAACAGGAGAAGCCGAAGAAGCAGAAGCAGAATCTGAAGCAGGAGAAACAGAAGAAGCATAATCTGAAGAAGAAGCAGAAGAAACAGAAATAGTACAATAAGCAGAAGCAGAAGCAGCAGGAAAAGCAGAAGAAGAAGAAGAAGGAGAAGGCGAAAGAGAAGGATTAGGAGTAGGAGACGCAAAGGATAAGCAGAAGCAGAAAGAGACGCAGAAGGAGAAGCAGCACGAGAAGTAGGAGAAGCAGGAGAAGCAGAAGAAGCAGAATCTGGAGAAGAAGATGGAGAAACAGAAGGAGAAGCAGAAGCAGAAAGAGAAGCAAAAGCAGAAAGAGAAGCAGAAGGAGAAGCAGAAGAAACAAAAGAAGCAGAGGCAGTAGCAGAAAACGCAGAAGATGCAGAAGCAGAAGGAGAAGCACAAGGAAAAGCAGAAGAGCGAGAAGGAGAAGGAGAAACAGAAGTAGAAGCAGAAAGAGAAGCAGGAGACGGAAAAGCAGCAGGAGAAGCAGAAAGAGCAGCAGAAGGAGAAGCAGGAGATACAGAAACAGGAGAAGCAGAAGTAGAAGAATCAGGAGAAGGACAAGAAGCAGAAGGAGAAGCAGAAACAGAAGGAGAAGCAGAAAGACAAGGAGGGGAAGCAGAAGAAGCAGAAGCAGGAGAAGCAGAAGCATAAGAATCCGAAGAAGCAGAAGCAGAACCTGAAGCAGAAGGAGAAGCAGGAGAAGCAGAAGAAGCAGAATCTGGAGAAGCAGAATGACAAGCTGAAGGAGAAGCAGAAGCAGAAAGAGAATCAAAAGCAGAAGGAGAAGCAGAAGAAACAGAAGACGTAGAAGCAGTAGCAGTTGTAGCTGAAGCAGAAGGAAAAGCAGAAGAACAAGAAGGAGAAGGAGAAACAGAAGGAGAAGCAGAAGGAGAAGAAGAAAGAGAAGCAGGTAAAGCAGAAGAAGAAGAAGCAGAAGGAGAATCAGAAGGAGAAGCAGAAGAAGGAGAAGGAGAAGCAGAAGCAGAAGAAGATGCAGAAGGAGAAGCAGGAGAAGCAGAAGCAGCAGAAGCAGAAGGAGAAGCAGGAAAAGCAGAAGAAGCAGAAGCAAAAGAAGGAGAAGGAGAAGAAGAAGAAGAAGGAGCATAAGGACAAGCACAAGCAGAAGGAGATGCAGAAGGAGAAGCAGGAGAAACAGAAGAAGCAGAAGCTGAAGGAGAAGCAGAAGTAGGA
This sequence comes from Dipodomys ordii, assembly GCF_000151885.1. Lineage (NCBI taxonomy): Eukaryota > Metazoa > Chordata > Mammalia > Rodentia > Heteromyidae > Dipodomys > Dipodomys ordii. Next base: position 1,914 of record NW_012317483.1, read on the forward strand.
GAAGGAGAAGGA
>NW_012317484.1:0-1925 GCF_000151885.1 Dipodomys ordii
TGACACATCTGAGTTCACAGCGGGACACAGCGGGCACAAAGTGGGGACACAGTGTGACACAGCAGGACACAGCAGGGACAGAGCGGGACACAGCGGGTCACAGAGGGTCCACAGCGGTTACACACTGGGACACTGAGGGTCAAGGCAGACACAGCGGGACAAAGCGGGACACATCAGGACACAGCGGGGGACACAGCGGAACACAGCAGGGGACACAGCGAGGACACAGCGGGACACAGCGGGAGACACAGCGAGGACACAGCGGGACACAGCGGGGGAAAAAGCGGGACACAGCGGGGACACAGCAGTGGACACAGCGGGAGACAGCGGGGGACACAGCGGGACACAGCGGGGGACACAGCGGGGGCCACAGCGGGACACAGTGGGACACAACTGGGGACACAGCGGTACACAGCGGTGGACACAGCGGGACACAGCGGTGGACACAGCGAGGACACAGCGGGACACAGCGTCGATACAGCGGGGACAGAGTGGGCCACAGCGGGGTACACAGCTGGGGACACAACGGGGCACATCGGGGGACACAGCAAGTACTCAGCGGAACACAGCGTGGGACACAGTGAGGACACAGGGGGACACAGCAGGAACACAACAGTAGACACAGCGGGACAAAGCAGGGGACACAGCGGGACATAGCGGGGGACACAGAGAGGACAGAGCGGGACACAGCGGGGACACAGCGGGGACTCAGCGGGGGACAGAGCGGGGGACAAAGCGGGACACAGCGGGACACAGCGGGACACAGCGTCGATACAGCGGGGACACAGCGGGACACAGCGGGGTACACAGCTGGGGACACAACGGAACACAGCGGGGAACACATCGAGGACACAGCAGGACACAGCGGGGACACTGCAGGAACATAGCAGGACACAGCGTGGTAAACAGCGGGACACAGCTTGGGACACAGCTTGGGACACAGCGGGGACATAGCGGGACACAGCGGGGGACACAGCGAGGACACAGTGGGACACAGCGTGGGACAAAGTGGGAGACAGCGGGGCACACAGCGAGGACACAGCAGGACACCGAGGGGACTCAGCGGGGGACACAGCTGGGACACAGCAGTGACACAGCGGGGGACACAGTAGGACAGAGCGGGGGACACAGCGGGGGACAGAGGGGGACACCACGAATAACAGAGCAAGGACACAGCGGGACCCAGCGGGACACAGCCTCGATACAGCGGGATTCACAGCGTTACACAGCGGGTTACACAGCTGGGGACACAAAGGGACACAGTGGTGGACACAGCGGGACACAGCGGGACAGAGTGGGACACAGACGGGATAAAGCGTGAGACACAGCGGGGAACAGAGCGAGAGACAGCGGGGGACACAGCGAGGACACAGCGGGGACTCAGCTGGGGACACAGCGGGGGACAAAGCGGGACACCAGGGAACACAGCGGGACACAGCAGGACACCGAGGGTACTCAGCGGGGGACACAGCTGGGGACAAAGCAGGACACCATGGGACACAGTGTGACACAGCGGGACACAGCAGCGACACTGCGGGGACACAGCGGGACAAAGCGGGGGACACAGCCTGACACAACGGAGTACACAGCGGGACACAGCGGGCACAAAGCGGGGACACAGCGTGACACAGCAGGACACAGCAGAGACAGAGCGGGACACAGCGGGACACAGAGGGGCCACAGCGGGGACACACCGGGACACTGAGGGTCACAGCAGGGACACAGCGGGACAAAGCGGGACACATCAGGGGACACAGCGGGACACAGCGGGGGACACAGGGAGGACAGAGCGGGACACAGCGGGGACACAGCGGGACAAAGCGGGGGACACAGCCTGACACAACAAAGTACACAGTGGGACACAGCAGGCACAAAGCGGGGACACAGCATGACACAGCAGGACACAGCAGGGACAGAGCGGGACA
>NW_012317485.1:0-1925 GCF_000151885.1 Dipodomys ordii
GCATGGACAGAGCGGGGTACACAGCGGGACACAGCGGGGGACACAGAGAGGTACACAGCGGGACACAGCGGGAAACACAGCGAGGACACAGCGGGAGACAAAGCGGGACACCACGGGACACAGTGTGACACAGCAGGACACAGTGGGGACACAGCGGGACACAGCGGGGACGGAGCAGGACAGAGCGTGACAGAGCGAGGACACATTGGGACACAGCGGGGACAAAGCGGAACTCAGCAGGGGACACAGCAGTACACAGCGGGACACAGCAGGGACACCGCGTGGGACAGAGCGCGACACAGTGGGTCACAGCGGGGGACACAGCGGGACACAGCGGGGGACAAAGAGGGGTACACAGCGGGACACAGCGGGGAACACAGCGAGGACACAGCGAGACCCAGCGGGACACAGCGTCGATACAGCGGGGACACATTGAGACACAGCGGGGTACACAGCTGGGGACACAACGGGACACAGCAGGGGACACAGCGAGGACACAGCGGAACACAGCGTGGGACACAGTGAGGACACAGCGGGACACAGCGTGACACAGTGGGGACACAGCAGGGATACAGCGGGGGACACAGCGAGACACAACGGGACACAGCGGGGGAAACAGCAGGACACAGCGGGGGACACAGCGGGACACAACGGGAAACACAGTGAGGACACAGCGGGACCCAGCAGGACACAGCGTTGATACAGCAGGGACACAGCGTTACACAGCGTGGTACACAGCTGGGGAAACAAAGGGACACAGTGGGGGACACAGCACAACACAGCGGGACCCAGCAGGACACAGCGGACACAGCGTTGATACAGCAGGGACACAGCGTTACACAGCGTGGTACACAGCTGGGGAAACAAAGGGACACAGTGGGGGACACAGCACAACACAGTGGGACACAGCGGGGTAAAGGGTAAGACACAGCGGGGAACAGAGCGGGAGACAGCGCGGGACACAGCGAGGACACAGCAGGACACAGCGGGGACACAGCGGGGACTCAGCGGGGGACAAAGCAGGACACCACGGAACACAGCCAGACACAGCGGGAAACAGCGGTGACCCTGCGGGGAAAAGCGGGACACAGCGGGGGACACAGCGGGGGACACAGGGGACACAGCGGGACACAGCGGGGGACACAGGTGGGCCACAGCGGGACACAGCTGGGACACAGCGGGACTCAGCGGGGGACACAGCTGGGACACAGCGGGACTCAGCGGGGGACACAGCAGTACACAGCAGGACACAGCGGGGGACACAGCGGGACACAGAGGGGGACACAGAGGGGTACACAGAGGGACACAACGGGACACATCGGGGGACAAAGCAGGACACAGCTGGCGACACAGCGGGGGATACAGCGGGACACCACGGGAAACACAGCGAGGACCCAGCGGGACCCAGCGGGACATAGCATCGATACAGCGGGGACACAGCGGGACAAAGTGGGGTACACAGCTGCGGAAACAAAGGGTCACAGTGGGGGACACAGCGGGACACAGTGGGACACAGCGGGGACAAAGCGTGAGACACAGCAGGGGACAGAGCGGGAGACAGCGGGGGACACAGTGAGGACACAGCAGGACACAGCGGGGACACAGCGGGGACTCAGCGGGGGACACAGCAGGGGAAAAAGCGGGACACCATGGAACACAGCGGGACACAGCGGGAAACAGGGTTGACCCTGCGGGGACACAGCAGGGACACAGCAGGGACACAGCGGGGGACACAGCGGGACACAACGGGACACAGCGGGGACACAGCAGGACACAGCTGGGGACACAGCGGGGGACACAGCGGGACACCACGGGGAACACAGCGAGGACACAGCGGGACACAGCTTCGATACAGCAGGGACACAGCGGGACAAAGCAGGGTACACAGCTGGGGACACAAAGGGTCACAGTGGGGGACACAGCGG
>NW_012317486.1:0-1925 GCF_000151885.1 Dipodomys ordii
GACAAAGCAGGGTATACAACGATGACACAGAGGGCACATAGGCGGACACTGCGGGACACAGTGGGACACAGCGGGGACACAGAGGGACATAGCAGTTACACAGCGAGGACACACCAGGGACACAGTGGGACACAGCGGGGACACAGTGGGGACACAGCGGGGGACACAGTGGGGGACAGAGATGTAAACAGTGGGGGACACAGCGGGACTCAGCGGGGGACACAGCAAAGAACACAGCGGGACACAGCGGGGGACCCAGGGGAACACAGCGGGACAGAGCCGGACACAGCTGGGGACACAGCGGGTGACACAGCGGGGGAAACAGCGGGGACACAGCGAGGACACAGCAGGACACAGCAGGGGACACAGCAGGACACACCGGGGTACACAGAGGCAGACAAAGCGGTACACATCGGGACACAGCGGGGACACAGCAGGACACAGCGGGATACAGCGGGGGACACACCGGGGGAGAGCAGGCACACAGCGGGACACAGCGGGACACAGCTGGACACAGCAGGACACACCGGGTAACACAGCGGGACACACAGCGGGACACAGCGGGACACAGCGGAGGACACAGCATGGACACAGCGGGTCACAGCGGGGAAATAGTGGGGGACACAGCGGGATACAGAAGGACACAGCGATGACACAGCGGGACACAGGAGGACACAGCGGGTACACAGCGGGGACAAAGCAGCAACACAGAGGAACACAGCGGGCCACAGTGGGGACACAGCAGGACACAGCGGGACACAGCGGGGGACACACGGGGGAGAGCAGGCACACAGTGGGACACAGCGGGACACAGTGGGGAACACAGCAGGACACACAGCAGGACACAGCGGGACACAGCGGGGGACACATCATGGACACAGCGGGTCACAGCGGGGAAAGAGTGGGGGACACAGCGGGATACAGAAGGACACAGCGAGGACACAGCGGGACACAGGAGGACACAGTGGGGACACAGCAGGGACACAGCGGGGGACACAGTGGGACACAGCGGGGACACAGAGGGACTCAGTGGTTACACAGTGAGGACACACCAGGGACACAGCGGGACACAGCGGAGACACAGCAGGGACACAGTGAGACACAGCGAGGACACAGCGGGACACAGCGTGGGATACAGCGGGGGACAGCGGTAACACGCCGGCGGACAGCGGGGACACAGCGGGACACAGCGAGACACAGCGGGGGACACAGTGGGACACAGTGGGGGACACAGCGGGGGACACAATGGGACACAGCGGAGGACACAGCAAGGACACAGCGGGACACAGCGGGGAAACAGCGGGGGACACAGTGGGATACTACGGGGACACAGAATGACTTAGCGGTTACACAGTGAGGACACCCCAGGGACACAGGGGGACACAGCGGGGACAGAGCGGGGACACAGAGGGACCCAGCGGGACCCAGCGGGGACACAGCGGGGGACACAGCAGGAGACAGAGAGGGGGACAGCGGGGACACAGATATACACAGCAGAACACAGCGGGGACACAGCAAGGACACAACGGGACACAGTGGGACACAGCCGGACACAGTGGGGGACACAGCAGGGGACACAGCGGGACACAGCGGGACACAGCGGGGACAAAGCTGGGGACAAAGCTGGGACACAGCAGGATACAGCGGGACAAAACTGGACAGAGCTGGACACAGCGGGGACACAGCAGGGGACCCAGCGGGGGACAGCGGGGACACAGCCGGACACAGCAGGACACAGCAGGAAACAGCGGGGACACACCGAGGACACAGCGGGACACAGCGGAACACAGTGGGGACACAGCGGGGGACAGCAGGGAGACACAGCGGGGACATAGCGGGGACACATCGGTACACAGCGGGACACAGGGGGTACACAGCAGGGCACAACGGGACACAGTGGGTAACACAACTAAACACAGCGGTGA
>NW_012317487.1:0-1924 GCF_000151885.1 Dipodomys ordii
GGGGGCCACACCTTTCCCCCCCACTGGCCACACCTCTTCCGTCCCTGGCCTGATAAGTCCTGGCCCATGCCTTTCCCCCATGCACGGACAGAGCAGCAGTTTTGGAAATAAATTCTTTTCCATGCTGAATAACACATGGTGTTCTCTTCACCAACTGCATAATGAAGCCTACCTTTTAACAAAGCTTATATATGGTGCTGTGACTTGGATGGTATTTTGGAGTAGGAAATGTTAGGATTTCCTGACCACACCTAATCTGCGAACCAAGCTGCCTTGAGCCAGACATGGCGCCACGCCAGAGAGCTCATACGGCCATTAGCTGAAAGGCCGGTCATCTCCGAAGGCGAGGACGCTTTGTTTTGGGGACATGCCCATTATTCTCTAGAGGGCTCTGGGGGAAGTGGGGACGTCGCTTATGACTGGTCAGCTCTCCACTCACCAGACTGGCTCTCCTACACATTGAACGGGGAGCTGCGAGACTCGCCCCAACAGTGGAAACCCTGTGCCATGCCTAGGGCGGTCGATGGAAAGCCCAGAATGCGTCACTGTATTCCAATTCGTGATCCAGACACCGGCTTCGGGCTTCCCTGGAGTCCCTGCTCCTTATTATCTCTTTAATATCTCTTTATCTTCCAGCCCCTTGCTTTCCCTGACCGGATGGTGATATCTGAAGCACTCAGTGGCAACCAGACAGCCAGAGGGGAACGCGAGCCATCCATGCAGGTGGCGTAACCGTCCATCCTCACCCCCCCCCGCAGGCGATTACTCGACCACGACCCCGACCTCCGACCCCCCCCCCGCACCAAAATACAAAACCCTACCCTCGGAACAAAATAAAACAAATTTGCTTGAATCTCAGGCTGCCTTTTGTTTGTAATTGACGCAATAGGCGAAGGGGAGGGATCTCATTTCTGGTGCCTGACGGGGGGGGGAGGGGGGAGGGGGCGGGGGAATTGGAGAGGAGAGAAGAGGGGGCAGAGGGCATCTCAGTGTATCTGTGTGTGTGCGTGCGTGCATCTTTGAGGAAACTCAAAGATCGGACGCGACAGAGCATATATGTAGCCCAGCCGGACCAATTCACCACGTCTCTGTCTCTTGTCTCTCTGTTTCTGTTTCTCTATTTCTCTCTCTGTGTCTCTCTTTGTCTCTGTCTGTCTGTCTGTCTGTCTGTCTGTCTGTCTGTCTCTCTCTCTCTCTCTCGTTTGAATTCTCTCTCCCGCCCGCACTCCCTCCCTCCTTTTCCTCTCGACTTGCCAGTCAATCCTGGGGCTTGAGCTACTGTACTGGCGCTCCAACACACAACGGTCCCACTCCGAGCCTGCCTGCCTGCCTGCCTGCCTGCCTATGCATGGGCCCCATACTCCAACGAGGCACATCATCATCCCCACCCCACCCCTTCTCTGAAAAGAAGGCAGTCTCTCTCGGGGCCAGCCAGCCTGGGCCGGTTTTCTCAGTCAGTCAGTGCGTGGTTTGTTTGTTCTTTTTTTTCCCCCATGCATTTCATGAGAGAAAACTGCAATTCACAAAACCACCGCTAGATGGCGCGCGTTCGCCGTCGACAAGGTGGATGGGGCGGCGGGTGGGGCAAAACACGGGTCGGGTCAGTCACTCACTCAGTCAGTCAGTCCTCACCTACCCGGCAGTGGGGAGTGAGAGTTCTGACATACACATACATATAGGTTGTTATGATTCATTGTTATCATCATTTGCTTTTCCTCTGTCGTAGCAATGACGAACGGGGAGGGGGGGAGGGCGGGGTTTCGACCGCCAGCCGACGTGTTGCAGAGGGAGGGTGGGTGAAATTACCTTTGTGCCCGTTTTCAGGGCAAGAAAGAGTGTCTTGCCTAAAAAATTAATGAGTGGGGCTTATTTTGCTGGAGTACCAGAATGAACAATACGTGCACTTCGGGTACCACGATGCATG
>NW_012317488.1:0-1924 GCF_000151885.1 Dipodomys ordii
TGCTGAGTCCCGCTATGTCCCCGTTGAGTACCAATGTGTCTTCACTGTGACCCCCAAAGTCATAAAAGTCCCAAATGTGTCCCCCGAAGTGACACGCAGAGTCCCTCTATGTATCCAGCTGTGTCCCCTGCTCTGTCCCTCTGTGTCCACCGCTGTGTCCTGCTGTGTCCCCGCTGTGTCCCGCTGTGTCCCGCTGTGTCCCCCGCTGTGTCACGCTTTGTCCCCCCCTGTGTCCCCCACTGTGTCCCACTGTGTCCCCTGCTGTGTCTCCGCTGTGTCACACTGTTGTCCACTGGGTACGGATGTGTCCTGGCTGTGTCTCCCACAGTGTTCCGCTGTGTCCTTGTTGTGTCCCCCGCTGTGTCCCGGTGAGTTCCCCGCTGTGTCCCCGCTGTGTGTCCTCTATGTCCCGCTGTGTACCCAGCTGTGTCCAGCTCTGTCACCGCTGTGTTCCGCTGTGTCCCCTCTCTGTCCCCCGCTATCTCCTCCTGTGTCCAATGCTGTCTCCCGCTGTGTCCCGCTGTGTCCCCCATTTTGTCCCACTGTGTCCACGCAGTGTCGCCGCTGTGTCCCGATGTGACACACTGTGACCCGTGGTGTCCCGCTTTGTCCCCCGCTCTGTCCCCCGCTGTGTCCCGCTGTGTCCCCCTCTGTGTCCCGCTGTGTCCTGCTGTGTCCCCCCTGTGTCCCGCTGTATCCCGCTGTATTCCGTGGTGTCCCGTTTGTCCCCTGCTGTGTCCCCCGCTGAGTCCCCGCTTTGTCCCCGCTGTGACCCGCTGTGTCCCGCTGTGTCCCGCTATGTCCCCCACTGTGTCCCGTTGTGTCCCCAGCTATGTACCCTGCTGTGTCACGCTGTGTCCCCGCTGTATCGACGCTGTGTCCCGCTGGGTCCCGCTGTGTACTCTCTGTGTTCCACACTGTGTCCCGCTGTGTCGCCCGCAGTGTCCCTCGCTGTTTCCCGCTGTGTCCCCCGCTGTGTCCCTGCTGTGTCCCGCTGTGTCCCGCTGTGTACTGCTGTGTCCCCCTCTGAGTCCCGCTGTGTCAGCGCTGTTTCCCAATGTGTCCTCACTGTGTCCCCCGCTGTGTCCCGCTGTGTCCCCCTGTGTCCCCTGCTGTGCCCCGCTCTGTCCCTCTGTGTCCCCTGCTGTGTCCCCTGCTCTGTCCCACTGTGTCCCCCGCTGTGTCCCTGCTGTGTCCCCGCTGTGTCCCGCTGTGTCCCGCTGTGTCCCCCGCTGATTCCCGCTGTGTCCCAGATGTGTCCCGCTGTGTACTCGCTGTGTCCCCTGCTGTGTCCTCTTTGTCCCCCTGTGTCCCCCGCTGTGTCCCGCTTTGTCACCCGCTGTGTCACACTCTGTCCCCTGCTGTGTCCCCGCTGTGTCCCGCTGTGTCCTGCTGTGTCCCGCTGTGACCGTTTTGAGTCCCGCTATATCCCCGCTGTGTCCCGCTTTGTCATCGCTGAGTCCCCCGCTGTGTCCCGCTGTGTCCCACTGTGTCCCCCGCTGTGTCCCGCTTTGTCCCCCTCTGTGTCCCGCTGTGTCCCCTGCTTGTCCCTGCTGTGTCCCGCTGTGTTCCACTGTGTCCCGCTGTGTCCTCACTGTGTCTCCCGCAGAGTCCCGCAGTGTCCTCGCTGTGTCCCTCACTGTGTCCTGATTTGTCCACTGCTGTGTCCCGCTGTGTACCCCTCTGTGTCCCCTGCTGTGTCCCCCGCTGTGTCCCGCTGTGTCCCGCTGTGTCCCCCGCTGATTCCCGCTGTGTCCCAGATGTGTCCCGCTGTGTATTCGATGTGTCCCCTGCTGTGTCCCCTTTGTCCCGCTGTGTCCACCGCGGTGTCTCACGCTTTATCCCGTCTGTGTCCCACTCTGTCCCGCGCTGTCTGGCTGTGCCCCCACTGTGTCCCGTTGTGTCCACAGCTGTGTACCCCGCT
>NW_012317489.1:0-1924 GCF_000151885.1 Dipodomys ordii
TGCTGTGTCCCGCTGTGGTCCCGCTGTGTACTGCTGTGTCCCCGCTGAGTCCCGCTGTGTCCTCGCTGTGTCCCGCTGTGTCCTCGCTGTGTCCCACGCTGTGTTCTGCTGTGGCCTCGCTTTTTTCCCCGCTGTGTCCCCCTCTGTGTCCCCCGCTGTGTCCCGCTGTGTCCCCCGCTGTGTCCCTGCTGTGTCCCGCTGTGTCCCGCTGTGTACTGCTGTGTCCCCGCTGAGTCCCGCTGTGTCCCCGCTGTGTCCCAATGTGTCCTCGATCTGTCCCCCGCTGTGTACCGCTGTGTCCATCCTGTGTCCCCCGCTGTGTCCCGCTGTGTCCCGCTCTGTCCCCCGCTATGTCCTGCTGTGTCCCCCGCTGTTTCCCGCTCTGTCCTTGCTGTGTCCCCACTGTGTGCCGCTGTGTCCTCGCTGAGTCCCCCGCTGTGTCCCACTGTGTCCTTTTGTGTCACGCTGTTTTCCCGCTGTGTCCCTGCTGTGTCCCTCTGTGTACCCCGCTGTGTCCAGTTTTGTCTCCGCTGTGTCTCGCTGTGTCCCACGCTCTGTCCCACACTGTGTCCCGCCTTGTCCCGTGCTGTGTCCTGCTGTGTCCCCGGCTGTGTCCCGCTGTGTCACCCCCTGAGTCCCCGCTGTGTCACCGCTGTGTCCCGCTGTTTCCTCGCTGTGTCCCCTGCTGTCACCCTCTCTGTCCCCTGCTGTGTCTCACGCTTTTTCCCCACTGTGTCCCACTGTGTCCCGCTGTGTCCGGCTGTGCCCCCACTGTGTCCCGTTGAGTCCACAGCTGTGTACCACACTGTGTAACGCTGTGTCCCCGCTGTATCGACGCTGTGTCCCGCTGTGTCCTGCTGTGTCCTCGCTGTGTTCCCCGCTGTGTCCCGCTGTGTCCCCTGCTGTGTCCCGCTGTGTTCTCACTGGGTCCCCCACTGTGTCCCGCTTTGTCCCCCTCTGTGTCCCGCTGTGTCCCACTGTGTCCCCGCTGTGTGCCTGCTGTGTCCCGCTGTGTCTCCCGCTTTGTCCCGCTGTGTCCCCGCTGTGTCCTGCTGTGTCCCGCTGTGTCCCCGCTGTGTGCCCGCTGTGTCCTGCTGTGTACCCCCCTGTGTCCAGCTGTGTCACCGCTGTGTCTCGCTGTGGCCACTCTCTGTCTCCGCTGTCCCCCGCTGTGTCCCCCGCTGTGGCCCGCTGTGTCCAGCTGTGTCCCCCGCTTTTTCCTGCTGTGTCCCGCAGTGTCCCCACTGTGTCCCACTGTGTAACACTGTGTCCCGTGGTGTCCCACTTTGTCCCACGCTGTGTCCCCCGCTGAGTCCCCTCTGTGTCGCCGCTGTGTCCCCCTGTGTCCTCGCTGTGTCCCCCGCTGTCTCCCGCTTTGTCCCTCGCTGTGTTCCGCTGTGTCCCACTGTGTCCCCGCTGTGTCCCCAGCTGCGTCCCGTTGTGTCCCGCTGTGTCCCGCTGTGTCCCTGCTGTATCGACGCTGTCTCCTGCTGGGTCCCGCTGTGTCCTCGATGTGTTCCCCGCTGTGTCCCGCTGTGTCTCCAGCTGTGTCTCCCGCTGTGTCCCGCTTTGTCCTCGCTGGGTCCCCTGCTGTGTCCCGCTGTGACACCCACTGTGTTCCGCTTTGTCCCACTATGTCCCGCTGTGTCCCCGCTGTGTGCCCGCTGTGTCCTCGCTGTGTTCTCGGCTGTATCCCGATGTGTCCCCCGCTGAGTCCCCGCTGTGTCCCTGCTGTGTCCCAATGTGTCCTCGCTGTGTCCCCCGCTGTGTCCCGCTGTGTCCTCCCTGTGTCCCCCGCTGTGTCCCGCTGTGTCCCGCTGTGTCCCCCGCTGTGTTCCCCGCTGTGTACCGCTGTGCCCCCGCAGTGTCAGCGCTGTGTCCCACTGTGTCCTCGCTGTGTCCCCCGCTGTCTCCCGCTCTGTAC
>NW_012317490.1:0-1924 GCF_000151885.1 Dipodomys ordii
CAGCAAGGGGAAGCTTTAAAGGGGATGCTGTAGGTGATGTCAGGTGTGCTGTAACTGGTTGAATTCAGTAATAGATGAATCAGGGGAAGGACAAGTATGCAGAAGCAGAATGAGAAGCTGATTCTGAAGGAGAATGCTGTAAAGAGAAGGAGTGGATGCAGTAGAAGATGGTGTAGCAGAAGAAGGAGAAGGTGATGCCAGAAGCTGATGAAGAAGCAGAAGGAAAAGCACAAGCAGAAGGAGATGCAGAAGTGAGTAGAAGGAAATTCAGATGACACAGAAGCAAAAGGTGAAGATGAAGCAGAAGAATCAGAATCAGAAGAAGCAGAAGCATAAATAGAAAGAGAAGCCGATGAAGAGAAGCAGAACGACAAGCAGGAGAAGCAGAAGAAGCACAAGCGGGAGAAGCAGAAGAAGAAGAAACAGAAGAAGGAGAAGGAGCAGAAGCAGGAGAAGCAGAAGGAGAAGCAGAAAGAGAAGCAGGAAAAGCAGAAGAAGCAGAAGCAGGAGAAGCAGAAGGAGAAGAAACAGGAGAAGGACAAGAAGCAGAAAGAGAAGCAGTAGAAGCAGAAGAGGCAGGAAAAGCAGAAGCAGAAGAAAGAGAAGAAGAAGAAGACGAAGAAGAAGAAGAAGCAGCAGCAGCATAAGGAGAAGCATAAGGAGAAGCATAAGAAGAAGTATAAGGAGAAGCAGTAGAAGCAGAAGAAGCAGAAACAGGAGAAGCTGAAGCAGAAGAAAAAGAATAAGCAAAAGAAGCAGAAGCAGAAGCAGTGAGAGAAGCAGAAGAAGGAGAAGGAGAAGGAGCAGCAGAAGGAGAAGCAGAAGCAGAAAGAGAAGCAGAAACAGAAGGAGAACAAGAAGGAGAAGCAGGAGAATCAGAAGAAGCAGAAAGAGAAGGAGAAGAAGGAGAAGCAGAAGTAGAATCAGAAGAAACAGAAGAAGAAGCAGCAGAAGAAACAAAAGCAAAAGAAACAGAAGAAGGAGAAGAGCAGAAGCAGAAGGAGAAGGAGAAGCAGAAAGAGAAGCAGGAGAAGCAGAAGAAGCAGGAGAAGCAGAAGCAGAAGAAACAGGAGAAGCCGAAGAAGCAGAAGCAGAATCTGAAGCAGAAGGAGAAACAGAAGAAGCACAATCTGAATCAGAAGCAGAAGAAAGAGAAATAGTAGAATAAGCAGAAGCAGAAGCACCAGGACAAGCAGAAGACAAGAAGGATAAGGCGAAAGAGAAGGATTAGGAGAAGGAGAAGCAAAAGGATAAGCTGAAGCAGAAAGAGACGCAGAAGGAAAAGCAGCACGAGAAGTAGGAGAAGCAGGAGAAGCAGAAGCAAGAGAAGCAGAAGAAACAGAAGACGCAGAAGCAGAATGAGAAGCAGAAGAAGAAATTGAAGCAGAAGGAGAAGGAGAAGCAGAAGGAGAAGCTGAAGAAGGAGAAGGAGAAGCAGAAAGAGAAGCAGAAAGAGAAGCAGAACGAGAAGCAGGAGAAGCAGAAGCAGGAGAAGCAGAAGCAGAAGAAACATAAGAAGGAGAAGAAGCAGAAGGAGAAGCAGAAACAGAAGGAAAAGCAGAAATAGAAGCTCAAGAAGCAGAAGCAGAACCTGAAGCAGAAGGAGAAGCAGAAGCAGAAGAAGCAGAATCTGGAGAAGAAGGAGAACCAGAAGGAGAAGCAGAAGCAGAAAGAGAAGCAAAAGCAGAAGGAGAAGCAGAAAGAGAAGCAGCAGGAATAGCAGAATAACGAGAAGGAGAAACAGAAGGAGAAGAAGAATGAGAAGCAGAAGGAGAAGCAGGAAAAACAGAAGAAGCAGAAACAGACGGAGAAGCAGAAGAAGGAGAAGCAGAAGCAGAAGAAGAAGCAGAAGGAAAAGCAAAAGCAGAAGGAGATGGAGAAGGAGTAGCAGGAGAAGCAGAAGAAGCAGAAGCAGAAGGAGAAG
>NW_012317491.1:0-1924 GCF_000151885.1 Dipodomys ordii
GAAGAAGAAGAAGAAGAAGAAGAAGAAGAAGAAGATTGAAGAAGAAGAAGAAGAAGAAGAAGAAGAAGAAGAAGAAGAAGGAGACGAAGGAGACGAAGGAGAAGAAGAAGAAGAAGAAGAAGAAGAAGAAGAAGAAGAAGAAGAAGAAGAAGAAGAAGAAGAAGAAGAAGAAGAAGAAGAAGAAGAAGAAGAAGAAGGAGAAGAAGGAGACGAAGGAGACGAAGGAGAAGAAGAAGAAGAAGAAGAAGAAGAAGAAGAAGAAGAAGAAGAAGAAGAAGAAGAAGAAGAAGAAGAAGAAGAAGAAGAAGAAGAAGAAGAAGAAGAAGAAGAAGAAGAAGAAGAAGAAGAAGAAGAAGCATAGGTAGAAGCATAAGGAGAAGCAGGAGAAGCAGAAGAAGCAGAAGCAGGAGAAGCAGAAGCAGAAGAAAAAGAATAAGCAAAAGAAGCAGAAGCAGAAGCAGTGGGATAATCAGAAGAAGGAGAAGGAGAAGGAGCAGCAGAAGCAGAAGCAGAAGCAGAAACAGAAGCAGAAACAGAAGGAGAACAAGAAGGAGAAGCAGGAGAATAAGAAGCAGAAGTAGAAGTAGAAAGAGAAGGAGAAGAAGGAGAAGCAGGAGAAGCAGAAGCAGGAGAAGCAGAAGCAGAAGAAACAGAAGAAGGAGAAGAAGCAGAAGGATAAGCAGAAACAGAAGGAGAAGCAGAAAGAGAAGCAGGAGAAGCAGAAGAAGCAGCAGCAGGAGAAGCAGAAGCAGAAGAAGCTAAAGAAACAGAAGAAGGAGAAGAGTAGAAGCAGAACCAGAAGGAGAACAAGAAGGAGAAGGAGAAGCAGAAGGAGAAATTGAAGCAGAACCAGAAGGAGAAGCAGAAGCAGAAGGAGAAGCAGAAAAAGGAGAAGGAGAAGCAGAAAGAGAAGCAGAAAGAGAAGCAGAACGAGAAGCAGGAGAAGCAGAAGCAGGAGAAGCAGAAGCAGAAGAAACAGAAGAAGGAGAAGAAGCAGAAGGATAAGCAGAAACAGAAGGAAAAGCAGAAAGACAAGCAGGAGAAGCAGAAGAAGCAGCAGCAGGAGAAGCAGAAGCAGAAGAAGCCGAAGAAGCAGAAGCAGAACCTGAAGCAGAAGGAGAAGCAGGAGAAGCAGAAGAAGCAGAATCTGGAGAAGCAGAAGGAGAAGCAGAAGCAGAAAGAGAAGCAAAAGCAGTAGGAGAAGCAGAAGGAGAAGCAGAAGCTGAAGAAGCAGAAGCAGTACCTGAAGCAGATGAAGCTGAACAAGCAGAAGAAGCAGTAGTAGAAGCAAAACGAGAAGCAGAAGAAGAAGAAGGAGAAGGAGAAAGAGAAGGATTAGGAGTAGGAAGAGCAGAAGGAGAATCAGAAGCAGAACGAGAAGCAGAAGTAGCAGCAGAAGGAGAAGCAGAAGAAGGAGAAGCAGAAGCAGAAGAAGCAGCAGAAGGAGAAGCAGAAGAAGATGCAGAAGGAGAAGCAGGAGAAGAAGAAGAAGCAAAAGCAGAAGGAGAAGCAGAAGTAGGAGAAGGAGAAGGAGAAGGAAGGGCAGCAGAAGCAATAGGAGAAGCAGAAGGAGAAGCAGAAGCAGAATAAGAAGCAGAAAGAGAAGCAGTAGAAGCAGAAGAAGCAGGAAAGGAAGAAGCAGAAGAAAGAGAAGAAGAAGAAGAAGAAGAAGAAGAAGAAGAAGAAGAAGAAGAAGAAGAAGAAGAAGAAGAAGAAGAAGAAGAAGAAGAAGAAGAAGAAGAAGAAGAAGAAGGAGAAGCAGTAGAAGCAGAAGAAGCAGAAGCAGGAGTAGCAGAAGCAGAAGAAAAAGAATAAGCAAAAGAAGCAGAAGCCGAAGCACTGGGAGAAGCAGAAGAAGGAGAAGGAGAAGGAGCAGCAGAAGGAGAAGCAGAAGCAGAAAGAGAAGCAGAAACAGAAGGAGAAC
>NW_012317492.1:0-1924 GCF_000151885.1 Dipodomys ordii
GGAGAAGAAGATGGAGTTTAATTTTCAGAATCTGAAGAAGCAGAAGGTGAAGTAGAAAGAGAAGCCGACGAAGAGAAGCAGAACGAGAAGCAGGAGAAGCAGAAGAAGCATAGCGGGAGAAGCAGAAGAAGAAGAAACAGAAGAAATAGAAGGAGCAGAAGCAGAAGGAGGAGCAGAAGCAGAAGGAGAAGCAGAAAGAGAAGCAGGAAAAGCAGAAGAAGCAGAAGCAGGAGAAGCAGAAGCAGAAGAAACAGGAGAAGGACAAGAAGCAGAAGCAGAAGCAGAAGGAGAAGCAGAAACAGAAGGAGAAGCAGAAAGAGAAGGCGGGGAAGCAGAAGAAGAAGAAGCAGGAGAACCAGAAGCATAAGAATCCGAAGAAGCAGAAGCACAACCTGAAGCAGAAGGAGAAGCAAGAGAAGCAGAAGAAGCAGAATCTGGAGAAGCAGAATGAGAAGCTGAAGGAGAAGCAGAAGCAGAAAGAGAATCAAAAGGAGAAGGAGAAGCGGAAGAAACAGAAGAAGCAGAAGCAGTAGCAGTTGCAGCAGAAGGAGAAGCAAAAGTAAAAGCAGAAGAACGAGAAGGAGAAGGAGAAACAGAAGGAGAAGCAGAAGGAGAAGCAGAAGGAGAAGCAGAAGGAGAAACACAAGCAGAAGAAGCAGCAGAAGGAGAAGCAGAAGCAGAAGAAGATGCAGAAGGAGAAGCAGGAGAAGCAGAAGAAGCAGAAGCAGAAGGAGAAGGAGAAGTAGGAGAAGGAGAAGGAAGAGCCACAGAAGCAATAGGAGAAGCAGAAGGAGAAGCAAAGCAGAAGGAGAAGCAGAAAGAGAAGCAGTAGAAGAAGAAGAAGCAGGAAAAGCAGAAGCAGCAGAAAGAGAAGAAGAAGAAGAAGAAGAAGAAGAAGAAGAAGAAGAAGAAGAAGAAGAAGAAGAAGAAGAAGAAGAAGAAGAAGAAGAAGAAGAAGAAGAAGAAGAAGAAGAAGAAGAAGAAGAAGAAGAAGAAGGGGATCGGGACAAGATGGCGGAGGAGAAGCTGGAAGCTGAACAAGCTCTCGCATAGAAAGCAGTTTTAGAGTTCCAGTGAACAGTCCTAAGCCAGAGAAACACACCAAGTGTGCCATCACAGGACAGAGAGTTAGACAAGTGAGAGAAAGCCAAGGCAAGAATACACATCTGAGCACCAGCCAGCAACAGCCGCCGCCGGCGGCGGCGGCAGGGTCGCGGTGGAGACGACGGCGGCGGCAGGGTCGCGGCGGAGACCGCCCCGGGGCTAAACATGAGCGCTGAGAGTCCGGGACGAAGGAGCCAGACGCAGCAGGCGAGCGGATTCTACTCAACACCAGCAAGAACCGACAAGGAGCAGACAGCTTCATCCTGCAGTTTGCAGACCAGAGACGACCCAGGATCCAAGACTCTGCGTGAGTAGAAGCCCGACATCCTCACTCCTTCTCTGGGAGCAGAGGAGGGAAGGCCACCCCCCCCCAGCACCAGCGATCTCCATCTTGGATACCGACAAAGCTCGGCGGAGCTGCTAGCTCCAACTCAGGCCTTGGAATAAAACGAGTCATTTAGCAGGTCACAAGAACTTAATGGCGAAGTGACCTGCCAGACTCAGCTCCATCCAGGGAAAAGTTACCCAGCTCAGGCACCAGCCATTGGAGTGGCTTTCCCCACTGGGTAACCAGAGCCAGAGGTTGCCCCTCCCTCTAGCAGCCTCAACAATCAAAGGGAAAACAGAAACTCTGAGAACAGATCCAGGCTAGGCTCTGTGAGTTTTTTTTTTTCTTTGTTTCACAAATCAGCCCCAGGGTAAAGCTACTGATTGGTGAAAGCCCTCAACTCTACCCAGAACCTAGCCTCACCACTGCATCCCCCTCTTTCGTGATTCTCAAAGCAGATCTGCCTCCCATTAAACTAATCTGGGAGGGGGA
>NW_012317493.1:0-1924 GCF_000151885.1 Dipodomys ordii
CAGCAGGAACAGCAGTGTCACTGCGGGGACACAGTGGGACACAGCGGGGGACACAGCGGGACACAAAGGGGGACAGAGCGGGACACAGTGGGGGACAGAGCGTGGGACACAGCGAGACACAGCGGGGACAAAGCTGGACACAGCGGTGTACACAGAGGGACACAGCGGGGACGCAGCGGGGAAACAGCGTGACACAGCAGGACACAGCGGGGGACACATCGAGGACACAGGAGCACACAGCATGGGACACAGCAAGGACACAGTGGGACACACAGGGGACACAGCGGGACATAGCGGGGAACACAGCAGGGGACACAGCGGGACACAGCGGGGGACACAGGGAGGACACAGCGGGACACAGCGGGGGACAGAGCGAGGACACATTGGGACACATTGGGACACAGCGGGATTCAGCGGGGGACACAGCAGTACAGAGCGGGACAAAGCGGGACACAGTGGGGACACAGCAGAGACACAGCGGGGACAGAGCGGGACACAGCGGGGGACACAGGGATGACAGAGCAGGACCCCGCGGGACCCAGCGTGGATACAGCAGGGACCCAGCTGGACACAGCGGGACACAGCGGGGACACAGCAGTAGACACAGCGGGACACAGTGCCGGACACAGCAGGACACAGCGGGGGACAAGGGAGGACACAGCGGGACCCAGCAGGACCCAGCGTCGATACAGCAGGGACACAGCGGGACAAAGTGGGGTACACAGCTTGGGACACAGCGAGGACACAGCGGGACACAGCGGGGACACAGCGGGACACAGCGGGACACAGCGGGGGACACAGCGGAACACAGCGTGGGACACAGCGAAGACACAGCAGGACACAGCGGGACACAGCGGCGACACAGCAGGGACACAGCAGGGACACAGCAGGGACACAGTGGGGGCACAGCGGGACACAGCGGGACACAGTGGGACACAGCGGGGACAAAGCGTGAGACACAGCGGGGTACAGAGCTGGAGACAGCGGGGGACACAGCCAGGACACAGGGGGACACAGCGTTGACACAGCGGGGTCTCAGCGGGGGACACAGCGGGAGACAAAGAGGGACACCACGAAACACAGCGGGACACAGCAGGAAACAGCAGTGACACTGCGGGGACACAGTGGGACACAGCAGGGGACACAACGGGACACAGAGGGGGACAGAGCGGGACACAGTGTGGGACAGAGCGTGGGACACAGTGAGACACAGCGGGGACAAAGCTGGACACAGCGGGGTACACAGAGGGACACAGCGGGGACGCAGCGGGGAAATAGCGTGACACAGCAGGACACAGCGGGACACAGCGGAGGACACATCGAGGACAGAGCGACACACAGCATGGGACACAGCAAGGACACAGTGGGACACAGCGGTGGACACAGCGGGACATAGCGGGGAACACAGCGGGGGACACAGCGGGACACAGCGGGACACAGCTGGGGACACAGGGAGGACACAGCGGGACACAGCAGGGGACAGAGCGACGACAAATTGGGACACATTGGGACACAGCGGGATTCAGCGGGGGACACAGCAGTACACAGCGGGACAAAGCGGGACACAGCGCGGACACAGCAGAGACACAGCGGGGGACAGAGCGGGACACAGCGGGGGACACAGGGATGACAGACCAGGACCCAGTGGGATCCAGCGTGGATACAGCAGGGACCCAGCTGGACACAGCGGGACACAGCGGGGACACAGCAGTAGACACACCGGGACACAGTGCCGGACACAGCGGGACACAGCGGGGGACAAAGGGAGGACACAGCGGGACCCAGCGGGACCCAGCGTCGATACAGCAGGGACACAGCGGGACACAGTGGGGTACACAGCTGGGGACACAGCAGGCACACAGCTGGGGACACAGCGGGGACAAAATGAGACACCACGGGACACAGCGAGGACACAACGGGAAAC
>NW_012317494.1:0-1924 GCF_000151885.1 Dipodomys ordii
TGCTCTTCTCCTTCGTCTTGTTCTTTTGCTTCTGTTTCTTCTGCTACTTCTTCTTCTGTTTCTTCTGATTCTACTTCTGCTTCTCATCTTCTCCTCTTTCTGCTCCTACTTCAGCTTCTTCTGATTCTCCTGCTTCTCCTTCTTATTCTTCTGTTTCTGCTTCTCTTTGTGCTTCTGCTTCTCCTTCTGCTGCTCCTTCTCCTTTTCCTTCTTCTGCTTCTCCCACTGCTTCTGCTTCTTTTGCTTATTCTTTTTCTTCTGCTTCTGCTTCTCCTGCTTCTGCTTCTACTGCTTCTCCTTATGCTTCTCCTTATGCTGCTTCTTCTTCTTCTTCTTCGTCTACTTCTTCTTCTTCTCTTACTTCTGCTTCTGCTTTTCCTGCTTCTTCTGCTTCTACTGCTTCTCTTTCTGCTTCGCATTCTGCTTCTGCTTCTCCTTCTGCTTCTCCTATTGCTTCTGCTGCTCTTCCTTCTCTTTCTCCTACTTCTACTTCTTCTTCTTCTTCTGCTTCTTCTGCTTCTCCTGTTTCTCCTTCTGCATCTCCTTCTGCTTGTGCTTGTCCTTATGCTTATTCTTCTGTTTCTGCTTCTCCTTCTGCTTCTTCTGCTTCTCCTTCTGATTCTCCTTCTGCTTCTGCTTCTGTTTCTCCTTCTTGTTCTCGTTCTTCTGCTTTTCCTTCTGTTTCTCCTTCTGCTTCTGCTGCAACTGCTACTGGTTCTTCTGTTTCTTCTGCTCCTCCTTCTGCTTTTGATTCTCTTTCCGCTTCTGCTTCTCCTTCAGCTTCTCATTCTGCTTCTCCATATTCTGCTTCTTCTGCTTCCCCTGCTTCTCCTTCTGCTTCAGGTTCTGCTTCTGCTTCTTCGGATTCTTATGCTTCTGCTTCTCCTGCTTCTGCTTCTTCTGCTTCCCCTTCTTCTGTTTCTTCTGCTTCTCCTTCTGCTTTTGCTTCTCTTTCTGCTTCTGCTTCTCCTTCTGCTTCTCCAGATTCTGCTTCTTCTGCTTCTTCTTCTGCTTCAGGTTCTGCTTCTGCTTCTTCGGCTTCTTCTGCTTCTGCTTCTCCTGCTGCTGCTTCTTCTGCTGCTCCTGCTTCTCTTTCTGCTTTTCCTTCTGTTTCTGCTTTTCCTACTGTTTCTGCTTCTTCTCCTTCTTCTGTTTCTTCTGCTTCTGCTTCTCCTGCTACTGCTTCTCCTGCTTCTCGTTCTGCTTCTCTTTCTGCTTCTCCTTCTCCTTCTTCTGTTTCTCCTTCTGCTTCTCCTTCTGCTTCTGCTTCTGCTTCAATTTCTCCTTCTGCTTCTCATTCTGCTTCTGCGTCTTCTCTTTCTTCTGCTTCTCCTGCTTCTGCTTCTCCTGCTTCTCCTACTTCTCGTGCTGCTTCTCCTTCTGCGTCTCTTTCTGCTTCTGCTTATCCTTTTGCTTCTCCTACTCCTAATCCTTCTCTTTCGCCTTCTCCGTCTTCTTCTTCTGCTTCTCCTGCTTCTTGTGCTTCTGCTTATTCTACTATTTCTGTTTCTTCTGCTTCTGCTTCAGATTGTGCTTCTTCTGTTTCTCCTGCTTCAGATTCTGCTTCTGCTTCTTCGGCTTCTCCTGTTTCTTCTGATTCTGCTTCTTCTGTTTCTTCTGCTTCTCTTTCTGCTTCTCCTTCTCCTTCTGCTTCTACTTCTGCTTCTTCTTCTGCTCTTCTCCTTTTTCTGTTTCTTTTGCTACTGTTTCTTCTTCTTCTTCTTCTACTGTTTCTTCTGATTCTACTTCTGCTTCTCCTTCTTCTCCTCTTTCTGCTTCTACTTCTACTTCTTCTGATTCTCCTGTTTCTCGTTCTTCTTCTCCTTCTGTTTTTGCTTCTCTTTCTGCTTCAACTTCTCCTTCTGGTGCTCCTTCTCCAATCTTCTCCTTCTCCCACTGCTTCTGCTTCTGCTTCTTTTGCTTA
>NW_012317495.1:0-1924 GCF_000151885.1 Dipodomys ordii
TGTCCCCCGCTGTGTCCTCGCTGTGTTCCCCGCTGTGTCCCGCTGTGTCCTCGCTGGGTCCCCCGCTGTGTCCCGCTGTGTTCCCCGCTGTGTCCCCCGCTGTCTCCCGCTCTGTCCCACGCTACGTCTCACGATTTGTCCTCGCTGTGTCCCACTGTGTCCCGCTCTGCCCCCACTGTGTCCCGTTGTGTCCACAGATGTGAATCACGCTGTGTAATGCTGTATCCCCGCTATATCGACGCTGTGTCCCGCTGGGTCCCGCTGTGTCCTCACTGTGTTCCCCACTGTGTCCCGCAGTGTCCCCCGCTGTGTCCCCCGCTGTGTCCTCGCTGTGTCCCCCACTGTGTCCCGCTGTGTCCTCGCTGGGTCCTCCGCTGTGTCCCGCTGTGTCCCCCGCTGTGTCCCGCTGTGTCCCGCTCTGTCCCGCTCTGTCCCTGCTGTGTCGCGCTGTGTACTGCTGTGTCCTCGCTGTGTCCCACGCTGTCTCCCGCTCTGTCCCCCACTGTGTCTCACGATTTGTCCTTGCTGTGTCCCACTGTGTCCCGCTCTGTCCCGCTGTGCCCCCACTGTGTCCCGTTGTGTCCACAGATGTGTACCACGCTGTGTAAGGCTGTATCCCAGCTGTATCGACGCTGTGTCCCGCTGGGTTCCGCTGGGTTCTCGCTGGGTCCACTGCTGTGTCCCGCTGTTTCCAACTCTGTGTCCCGCTGTGTCCCCCGCTCTCTCCCCCTGTGTCCACCGCTGTGTCCCGCTGTTTCCCCCACTGTGTCCCGCTGTGTCCTCGCTGTGTCCCCCGATGTCTCTGCTCTGTCCCCCGCTGTGTCTCACGCTTTGTCCCCGCTGTGTCCCGCTGTGTCCCCCACTGTGTCCCGCTGTGTCCTCGCTGTGTCGCGTCCTGTCTCCCCCTTGTCCCCGCTGTGTCCCGCGCTGTCCCGTGGTGTCCCGCTTTGTCTCCCGCTGTGTCCACCGCTGAGTCCCCGCTGTGTCCTCGCTGTGTCCTGCTCTGTCTCCTCCTTGTCCCCGCTGTGTTCCGCTGTGTCCCGTGGTGTCCCGCTTTGTCCCCCGCTGTGTCCCCCGCTGAGTCCCTGCTGTGTCCCTGCTGTGTCCCCGCTGTGTCCCGCTCTGTCCTCCCTGTGTCCCCGGCTGTGTCCCGCTGTGTCCCCTGCTGTGTCCTGCTGTGTCTACTGCTTTGTTCCTGCTGTGTCCCGCTGTGGCCCACTGTGTCCCCGCTGTATCGACGCTGTGTCCCGCTGGGTCCCGCTGTGTCCTCGCTGTGTCCACCGCTGTGTACCGCTCTTTCCACCGCTGTGTCCCGCTGTGTCCCCCGCTCTGTCACCCTTTGTCTACCGCTGTGTCCCGCTGTTTCCCCCTCTGTGTCACGCTGTGTCCTCGCTGTGTCCCCATCTGTCTCCCACTCTGTCCCACGCTGTGTCTCACGCTTTGTCCCCGATGTGTCCCACTGTGTTCCGCTGTGTCCCGCTGTGACCCCACTGTGTCCCGTTCTGTCCATAGCTGTGTACCATGCTGTGTAATGCTGTGTCCCCGCTGTATCGACGCTGTGTCCCGCTGTGTCCCGCAGTGTCCTCCGCTTTGTCCCCCGCTGTGTCCTCGCTGTGTTCCCCGCTGTGTCCCGCTGTGTCCTCGCTGGGTCCACCGCTGTGTCCCACTGTGTCCCCCACTGTGTCCCGCTGTGTCCCGCTCTGTCCCTGTTGTGTCCCGCGGTGTCCTGCTGTGTCCTCGCTGTGTCCCCCTCTGTCTCCCACTCTGTCCCCCGCTGTGTCTCACGCTTTGTCCCCGATGTGTCCCACTGTGTTCCGCTGTCTCCCGCTGTGACCCCACTGTGTCCCGTTGTGTCCACAGCTGTGTACCACACTGTGTAACGCTGTGTCCCCGCTGTATCGACGCTGTGTCCCGCTGTGTCCCG
>NW_012317496.1:0-1924 GCF_000151885.1 Dipodomys ordii
CACGCTATGTCCCACAATGTGTCCAGCAGTGTCCCCCCGCTGTGTCCCGCAGTGTCCCCCGATGTGTCCTGCTGTGTCACCCGATGTGTCCCACTGTGTCCCCCGCTGAGTACCCGCAGTGTCACCGATTTGTCCCGATGTTTCCTCGATGAGTCCCCTGCTGTCTCCCTTTCTGTCCCCCGCTGTGTCTCACGCTTTGTCCCCGCTGTGTCCCACTGTGTCCCGCTGTGCCTCCACTGTGTCCCCGCTGTGTCCCTGCTGTGTCCCTGCTGTGTTGCCGCTGTGTCCCGCTGTGTTCTGCTGTGTCCTCGCTGTGTCCCACGCTGTGTTCCGCTGTGTCCCCCGCTGTGTCCCGCTGTGTCCCCGCTGTGTCCCGCTGTGTCCTTGCTGTGTCCCCAGCTGTGTACCCCACTCTGTCCCGCTGTGTCCCTGCTGTATCGACGCTGGGTCCCGCTGTCCCCCGCTGTGTCCCGCTGTGTCCCGCGCATTGTCCTGCTGTGTCCCGCAGTATTCCCGCTGTGTCCCGCTGTGTCACACTGTGTCCCGTGGTGTCCCACTTTGTCCCACGCTGTGTCCCGCGCTGAGTCCCCTCTGTGTCGCCGCTGTGTCCCCCTGTGTCCTCGCTGTGTCCCCAGCAGTCTCCCGCTTTGACTCCCGCTGTGTTCCGCTGTGTCCCCGCTGTGTCCCCAGCTGTGTCCCGCTGTGTCCCGCTGTGTACCCCGCTGTGTCCTGCTATGTTCCCGCAGTGTCCCCGCTATGTCCCGCTGTGTCCCGCTGTGTCCTCGCTGTGTCCCCAGCTGTGTACCCCACTGTGTCCCGCTGTGTCCCTGCTGTATCGACGCTGGGTCCCGCTGGGTCCCGCTGTGTCCTCCCTTTGTCCCCCGCTGTGTCCCGCTGTGTCCGGCACTGTGTCCCGCTGTGTCTACTGCTGTGTCCCCGCTGTGTCCCGCTGTGTCCAGCTGGGTCCCTGCTGTATCCACGCTGGGTCCCGCTGGGTCCTGCTCTGTCATCCCTGTGTCCCCCGCTGTGTCCCGCTCTGTCCCCCGCTCTGTCTCTGCTGTGTCCCCGCTGTGTCCCGCTTTGTCCCTCTGTGTACTGCTGTGTCCCCCGCTGAATCCCGCTGTGTCCCAATGTGTCCCAATGTGTCCTCGCTCTGTCCCCCGCTGTGTCCCGCTGTGTCCTCCCTGTGTCCCCCGCTGTGTCCCGCTGTGTCCCGCTGTGTCCTCGCTGTATTCCCCGCTATGTCCCGCTGTGTCCCCCGCTGTGTCCCACTGTGTCCTTGCTGTGTCCCATGCTGTATGCCGCTGTGTCCTCGATGTGTCCCCCGCTGTGTCCCACTGTGTCCTGCTGTGTCACGCTGTTTCCCCGCTTCGTCCCCGCTGTGTCCCTCTGTGTACCCCGCTGTGTAGAGCTTTGTCCCCGCTGTGTCTCGCTGTGTCCCGCTCTGTCCCCCTCTGTGTCCCGCTGTGTCCCCCGCTGTGTCCCACTGTGTCCCCGCATTGTCACTGCTGTTTCCTGCTGTGTCCCGCTGTGTTCCGTGGTGTTACTCTTTGTCTCCCGCTGTGTCCCCCGCTGAGACCCCGCTGTGTCAACGCTGTGTCCCCCTGTGTCCTGGCTGTGTCCCCCGCTGTCTCCAGGTCTCTACCCCACTGTGTCTCACGCTTTGTCCCCGCTGTGTCCCACTGTGTCCCGCTGTGTCTCGCTGTGCCCCCACTGTGTCCCTGCTGTGTCCCTGCTGTGTCCCTGCTGTCCCCCGCTGTGTCCCCCGCTGTGTCTCGCTGTGTCGCCCACTGTGTCCCGTTGTGCCCCTGCAGTGTCCCCGCTGTGTCCCACTGTGTCACACTGTGTCCCGTGTTGTCCCGCTTTGACCCCCGCTGTGACCTCGCAGTGTTTCCCGCTGTGTCCACCGCTGTGTCCTCGCTGT
>NW_012317497.1:0-1924 GCF_000151885.1 Dipodomys ordii
CTGTTTCCCCCGCTGTGTCCGGCTGTGTCCCCCGCTGTGTGCCGCTGTGTCCCGCTATGTCCCCCGCTTTGTCCTGCTGTGTCCCCGCAGTGTCCCCGCTGTGTCCCGCTTTGTCACACTGTGTCCCTTGGTGTTCCACTTTGTCCCCAGCTGTTTCCCCCGCTGTGTCCCCCGCTGAGTCCCCTCTGTATCGACGCTGTGTCCCGCTGTGTCCCGTTGTGTCCTCGCTGTGTTCCCCGCTGTGTCCCGCTGTGTCCCCTGCTGTGTCCCCCGCTGTGTCCTCGCTGTGTCCCCCGCTGTGTCCCGCTGTGTCCTCGCTGGGTCCCCCGCTGGGTCCCGCTGTGTCCCCCACTGTGTCCCGCTGTGTCCGACTGTGTCCCGCTCTGTCCCCGCTGTGTGCCCGCTGTGTCCCGCTGTGTGCCCGCTGTGTACCCCGCTGTGTCCAGCTGTGTCACGGAGGTGTCCCTCTGTGGCCTTACTCTGTCTCCGCTCTGTCCCCCGCTTTGTTCCGTTGTGTCCCGCTGTGTACCCCGCTTTGCCCTACTGTGTCCCCACAGTGTCCCGCTGTGTCCCGCTGTGTCTCACTGTGTCCCGTGGTGTCCCTCTTTATCCCCCGCTGTGTCCCCCACTGAGTCCCCTCTGTGTGGCCGCTGTGTCCTGCTGTGTGCTCGCTGTGTCCCCCGCTGTCTCCCGCTTTGTCCCCCGCTGAGTTCCGCTGTGTCCCGCTGCGTCCTCGCTGTGTCCCCCGCTGTGTCCTGTTGTGTCCCCAGCTGTGTACCTTCTGTGTCCCGCTGTGTCCCCGCTGTATCGAGGCTGGGTCCCACTGGGTCCCGCTGTGTCCTCCCTGTGTCCCCCGCTGTGTCCCGCTGTGTCCGCCACGGTGTCCCGCTGTGTCTACTGCTTTGTCCCCACTGTGTCACACTGTGTCCCTCTGTGTCCTCGCTGTTTCCCTGCTGTGTCCCTGCTGTGTCCCTCTGTGTACCCCTCTGTGTCCAGCTTTGTACCCGCTGTGTCTCACTGTGTCCCACGCTCTGTCCCACACTGTGTCCCGCAGTGTCCCCCGCTGTGTCCCACTGTGTCCCCCGCTGTGTCCCGCTGTGTCCCCCGCTGAGTCCCCGTTGTGTCACCGCTGTGTCCCGCTGTGTCCTCGCTGTGTCCCCTGCTTTCTTCCTCTCTGTCCCCCGCTGTGTCTCACGCTTTGTCCCTGCTGTGTCCCACTGTGTCCCGCTGTGTCCGGCTGTGCTCCCACTGTGTCCCGTTGTGTCCAAAGCTGTGTACCACGCTGTGTAACGCTGTGTCCCCGCTGTATTGACGCTGTGTCCCTCTGTGTCCTCGCTGTGTTCCCCACTGTGTCCCGCTGTGTCCCCCGCTGTGTCCTCGCTGTGTCCCCTGCTGTGTCCCACTGTGTCCTCACTGGGTCCCCAACTGTGTCCCGCTGTGTCCCCTGCTGTGTCCCGCTCTGTCCGGCTGTGTCCCGCTCTGTCCCCACTGTGTCCCGCTGTGTCCCGCTGTGTCCCGCTGTGTCCCCGCTGTGTGCCAGCTGTGTCCCGCTGTGTCTGCCGCTTTGTCCCGCTGTGTCCCGCTGTGTCGCCCGCTTTGTCCCGCTGTGCCCCTGCAGTGTCCCCGCTGTGTCACAATGTGTCACACTGTGTCCCGTGGTGTCCCGCTTTGGCCCCCGGTGTGACCTCGCTGTGTTTCTCGCTTTGTCCCGCTGTGTACCCTTCTGTGTCCCCTGCTGTGTCCCGCTGTGTACCCCGCTGTGTCCAGCTGGGTCCTCTCTTTGTCCCTCGCTGTCTCCTGCTTTGTCCCACGCTGTGTCCCGCTGTGACCCGCTGTGTCCTCGCTGGGTCCCCCGCTGTGACCCGCTGTGTCCTGCTGTGTCCCCCACTGTGTCCCTGTAGTCTACCCACGGTGTGTCACACTG
>NW_012317498.1:0-1924 GCF_000151885.1 Dipodomys ordii
GAGCGTCGACTCCTATGACGTTCGTCACGTCGTCGTCTATTGGAAATAACGCTAGTAATGATACTCATCTTAATGTCGTGCCTTCGTCATACTCTCGGCACACATGTTCTTCTACTTCTCCACGCCCTCATCAGTCTCATCGTCGTCCTCCTACTCTTGAGCCTCTTCCACCTCCTCCTCCTCCTCCTTCTCCTCCTCCAGCTCCACCTCCTCCTTCTTCTTCTTCTCCTTCTTCTTCTTCTTCTTCTTCTTCTTATTCTTATTCTTATTCTTCTACTTCTGCTCTTCCTTCTCTTTCTCCTTCTTCTACTTCTCCTTCTTCTTCTTCTACTTCTCCTTCTCCTTCTTCTACTTCTCCTTCTGCTTCTGCTTCTCCTTCTCCTTCTGCTTCTTCTGTTTCTCCTCCTTCTGATTCTTCCTCTTCTTCTTCTTCTTCTTCTTCTTCTTCTTCTTCTTCTTCTTCTTCTTCTTCTTCTTCTTCTTCTTCTTCTTCTTCTTCTTCTTCTTCTTCTTCTTCTTCTTCTTCTTCTTCTTCTTCTTCTGCTGCTGCTGCTGCTGCTGCTCCTGCTGCTGCTTTGATGCTTCTGTTTCTTCTTCTGCTGCTGCTGCTGCTGCTTCTGCTTCTCATTCTGCTTCTTCTTCTGCTTCTCATGCTTCTCCTTCTTATGCTTCTCCTTCTGATTCTCCTTCTGCTTCTGCTTATCCTTCTGCTTCTCCTACTCCTAATCCTTCCCTTTCTCCTTCTCTTTCCCCTTATTACTCTCCTGCTTCTCCCTCTGCATCTCCCTCTGCTTCTCCTTCTCCGCCTCCTTCTTCTCCTTCTCCTTCTTTTTCTCCTTCTCCTTCTTCTTGTCCTTCTTCTTCTTCTTCTTCTTCTTCTTCTTCTTCTAATTCTTCTTCTTCTTCTTCTTCTTCTTCTTCTTCTTCTTCTTCTTCTTCTTCTTCTTCTTCTTCTTCTTCTTCTGCTGCTGCTGCTGCTGCTGCTGCTGCTGCTGCTCCTGCTGCTGCTTTGTTGCTTCTGTTTCTGCTTCTGCTTCAATTTCTCCTTCTTCTGCTTCTCATTCTGCTTCTTTTTCTGCTTCTCATGCTTCTGCTTCTTCTGCTTCTCCTTCTGCTTCTCCTTCTGCTTCTGCTTATCCTTGTGCTTCTCCTACTCCTAATCCTTCTCTTTCTCCTTCTCTTTCTCCTTATTATTCTCCTGCTACTCCCTCTGCTTCTCCCTCTGCTTCTCCTTCTCCGCCTCCTTCTTCTCCTTCTCCTTCTTCTTCTCCTTCTCCTTCTTCTTCTCCTTCTTCTTCTTCTTCTTCTTCTTCTTCTTCTTCTTCTTCTTCTTCTTCTTCTTCTTCTTCTTCTTCTTCTTCTTCTTCTTCTTCTTCTTCTTCTTCTATTTCTGCTTTTCCTTCTCCTTCTCCTTCTTCTGATTCTCCTTATTCTTCTGCTTCTCCTTCACCTTCTGCTTCAATTTCTCCTTCTTCTACTTGTCATTCTGCTTTTGTTTCTGCTTCTTCTGTTTCTTATTCTTCTGCTTCTCCTGCTTCTGCTTCTTCTGCACCTTCTGCTTCTCCTTCTTCTTCTCCTTCTGCTTCTCTTTCTGCTTCTGCTTATCCTTCTGCTTCTCCTACTCCTAATCCTTATCTTTATCCTTCTATTTCTCCTTCTTCTGCTTCTCATTCTGCTTGTGCTTCTCTTTCTACTTCTGCTTCTCCTTCTGTATCTCCTTCTGCTTCTGCTTCTCCTTGTTCTGCTTCTCCTTGTCTGCTTCCCCTTCTGCTTCTTCTGCTTCTCCTTCTTCTGATTTTCCTGCTTCTCCTTCTCCTTCTCCTTCTGCTTCTCATTCTGCTTCTCCTTCTTCTGAATCTTCCTCTTCTTCTTCTTCTTCTTCTTCTTCTTCTTCTTCTTCTTCTTCTTCTTCTTCTTCTTCTTC
>NW_012317499.1:0-916 GCF_000151885.1 Dipodomys ordii
TTTTTTTTTTATTATATTCCCGACCAACCGCCCAACTTCTAATTAGGTCTTATCCCGCACAGTGCCCAACTCTCTCTCTCTCTCTCCCGCACAGTGCCCACCTCTCTCTCTCTCTCCCGCCCACCGCCCACCTCTCTCTCTCTCCCGCCCACCGCCCACCTCTCTCTCTCTCTCCCCGCACAGCGCCCACCTCTCTCTCTCCCGCCCACCGCCCACCTCTCTCTCTCTCCCGCACAGCTCCCACCTCTCTCTCTGTCTCTCTCTCCCGCACAGCGCCCACCTCTCTCTCTCTCCCGCACAGTGCCCACCTCTCTCTCTTCTCTCTCCCGCCCACCGCCCACCTCTCTCTCTCTCTCCCCGCACAGCGCCCACCTCTCTCTCTCCCGCCCACCGCCCACCTCTCTCTCTCTCCCGCACAGCTCCCACCTCTCTCTCTGTCTCTCTCTCCCGCACAGCGCCCACCTCTCTCTCTCTCCCGCACAGTGCCCACCTCTCTCTCTTCTCTCTCCCGCCCACCGCCCACCTCTCTCTCTCTCTCCCCGCACAGCGCCCACCTCTCTCTCTTCTCTCTCCCGCCCACCGCCCACCTCTCTCTCTCTCTCCCGCACAGCGCCCACCTCTCTCTCTCTCTCTCTCTCGGCACAGCGCCCACCTCTCTCTCTCTCTCTCCGCACAGCGCCCACCTCTCTCTCTCTCTCCCCCGCACAGGGCCCACCTCTCTCTCTGGCCACCTCTCTCTCTCTCTCTCCCCCCCTCTGCACAGGGCCCACCTCTCTCTCTCCGCCCACCTCTCTCCGCACCGTGTTTGTGACGTCTTCCAGGTGCTTCACTCTTCCCCCGGACGCAGAACCCGTTTCCAAAAAGCCCAGACTCGTTAGCTCTGGAGGGGAGGGGACAGTTGGGGGACACGAGGCTG
>NW_012317500.1:0-1923 GCF_000151885.1 Dipodomys ordii
ACAGCGGGACACAGCGGGGGACAGAGCGGGACACACCGGGATACTGCGGGACACAGCGGGGGACACAGCAGGGGACACAGAGCCGCACACAGCGGGAGAGTGTGGAACACAGCAGGGACAGAGCGGGGACACAGCAGGGGCCCCATTGAGGACACAGCGTGACACATGGGGACACAGCGGGACACAGCGGGGGACCCAGCTGGACACAGCGGGACACAAATGGGGACACAGCAAGGACACAGCGGGACACAGCGGGAAAGAGCGGGACACAGCAGGGGACACAGCAGGACACTGCAGGGTACACAGCGGGGCACAGCGGGACACAAAGGGACACAGCAGGGACACAGCGGGAGACACAGTAGGACACAGTGGGGTACACAGCGGGACACAGCGGGGACACAGCAGGGGCACAGTGGGAAACAGCGGGACACAGCGGGGGAGAAAGCTGGACACAGTGGGACACAGCGGGGGACACAGCGGAGGACACAGAGCTGCACACAGCGGGGAGAGAGTGGGACACAGCACGAACTCAGCAGGGACACGGCAGGACATAGCGGGGACAAAGTGAGGACAGAGCGGGACACAGACGTACACAGCGAGGGACACAGCGGGGGACAAACCGGGGAACAACGGTGCCACAGCGGGACACAGCTAGGACACAGCGGGGACACAGCTGGGACACAGCAGGGGACACAGTGGGACACAGCAGGGGATACAGCGAGGACACAGAGGGGACATAGGGGGACACTGCGGGACACAGTGGGTCACAGCGGGGACAGAGAGACATAGCAGTTACACAGCGAGGACACACGAGGGACACACAGGTACACAGCGGGGACTCAGCGGGGACACAGCGGGGCCACAGTGGGGGACACAGCGGGACTCAGCGGGGGACACAGCAAAGAACACAGCGGGACACAGCGGGGGACACAGGGGAACACAGCGGGACACAGCCTGACACAGCTGGGGACACAGCGGGAAACAGCGGGGGACACAGCGAGGAAACAGCAGGACACAGCGGGGGACACAGCAGGACACAGCGGGGTTCACAGAGGCAGACACACCAGTACACATCGGGACACAGCGGGGACACAGCGGGGACACAGCCGGCCACAGCGGGCCACAGCGGGGCCACAGCAGGACACAGCGGGACACAGCGGGGGACACACCGGGGGATAGCAGGCACACAGCGGGACACAGCGGGACACAGCGGGACACAGCGGGACACAGCGGGGAACACAGCGGGGAACACAGCGGGACACAGCTGGACACAGCGGGGGACACAGCATGGACACAGCGGGTCACAGCGGGGAAATAGTTTGGGACACAGCGGGGGACACAGCGGGATACAGAAGGACACAGCGAGGACACAGCGGGACACAGGAGGACACAGCGGGGACACAGCGGGGGACACAGTGGGACACAGCGGGGACACAGAGGGACTCAGCGCTTACACACCGAGGACACAGCGGGACACAGCGGAGACACAGCAGGGACACAGTGAGACACAGTGAAGACACAGCGGGACACAGCGTGGGATACAGCGGGGGACAGTGGTGACACACCGGCGGACAGCGGGGACACAGCGGGACACAGCGGGACACAGCGGGGGACACAGCGGGACACAGTGGGGGACACAGCGGGGGACACAGTGGGACACAGCGGGGGACACAGCGAGGACAAAGCGGGACACAGCGGGGGACACAGCAGGGGGACAGCGGGGACACACATGCTGACAGCGGGGACACAACGGGACACAGCGGGGGACATTGGGTCACAGCGGGACACAGCGGAACACAGCGGGACACAGCGGGGACACAGCAGGGACACAGCGGGTAACAGCGGGGGCACAGTGGGGGACACAGCGAAGACACAGTGGGACACAGAGGATACACAGAGAGGACACAGCGTGACACATGGGGA
>NW_012317501.1:0-1923 GCF_000151885.1 Dipodomys ordii
TTCTGACTCTACTTCTACTTCTCCTTCATCTCCTCTTTCTGCTTCTAGTTCTGATTCTTTATACTTATTCTATTTCTTCTGCTACTGCTTCTCCTTCTACTATTCCTATAGCTTCTACTACCCTTCTTCTCCTTCTTCTTCTTCTTCTTCTTCTTCTTCTTCTTCTTCTTCTTCTTCTTCTTCTTCTTCTTCTTCTTCTTCTTCTTCTTCTTCTTCTCTTTCGTCTGCTTCTGCTTTTCCTGCTTCTTCTGCTTCTACTGCTTCTATTTCTGCTTCTCATTCTGCTTCTGCTTCTCCTTCTGCTTTTCCTATTGCTTCTGCTGCCCTTCCTTCTCCTTCTCCTACTTCTGCTTCTCCTTCTGCTTTTGCTTCTTCTGCTTCTCCTGCTTCTCCTTCTGAATCTTCTTCTGCTTCTGCTTCTCCTTCTGCTGCTTCTTCTGCTTCTACTTCTCCTTCTTCTGCTTCTCCTTCTGATTCTCCTTCTGCTTCTCCTTCTGCTGCTCCTTCTGCTTCTCGTTCTGCTTCTGATTTTCCTTCTGCTCTTCCTACTCCTAATCCTTCTCTTTCTCCTTCTCCTTCTTCTTCTTCTGCTTCTCGTTCTGCTTCTGCTTCTGCTTCTTCTGCTTGTTATGTTTCTTCTGCTTCAGGTCCTGCTTCTGCTTCTTCGGCTTCTTCTGTTACTTCTGCTTCTGCTTCTCCTGCTACTGCTTCTTCTGCTTCTCTTTCTGCTTCTTATTCTGCTTCTGCTTCTCCTTCTCCTCCTTCTCCTTCTTCTGTTTCTTCTTCTTCTTGTTCTGCTTCTCCCGCTTCTGCTTCTTCTGCTTCTCCTTCCTTTCCTCTGCTTCTGCTTCTCCTTCTCCTTCTTCTGCTTCTCTTTCTGCTTCTGCTTCTTCTGATTCTCCAACTAATCCTTCTTCTTCTCCTTCTGTTTCTGCTTCTCTTTCTGCTTCTTCATCTCCTTCTGCTTCACCTTCTGCTGCTCCTTCTCCTTCTTCTGTTTCTCCCTCTGCTTCTGCTTCTGCTTCTTATGCTTCTTCTTGTTCTTCTGCTTCTGCTTCTCCTGCTTCTGCTTCTTATGCTTCTACTGCTTCTTCTTCTGCTTCTGCTTCTTCTGCTTCTTCTGCTTCTACTTCTCTTTCTGCTTCTGCTTCTCCTGCTTGTTTTTCTGCTTCTTCTGCTGCTTTTCCTTCTGCTGCTTCTTCTACTTCTCCTTCTGCTTCTCTTTTTGCTTCTCCTTCTGCTTCTGCTTCTTCTGTTTCTCCTGCCTGAATTTCTGGTTCTACTTCTTCTACTGCTTCTCCTTCTGCTTCTGCTTCTACTTCTGCTTCTGTTTCTGCTTCTTCTGCTTCTTCTCTTTCGGCTTCTCCTGCTTCTGCTTCTTGTGCTTCTCCTGCTTCTCTTTCTGCTTCTCATTCCGCTTCTGCTTCTCTTTCTGCTTCTGCTTCTCCTCCTTCTCCTTCTCCTACTTCTGCTTCTCCTTCAGCTTCTGCTTCTCCTGCTTCTCCATCTTCATCTCCTTCTGCTTGTGCTTGTCCTTATGCTTCTTCTGCTTCTGCTTCTCCTTCTCCTTCTCCTTCTTTTGCTTCTCCTTTTGCTTCTGCTTCTTCTGCTTTTCCTGCTTCTCCTTCTGCTTCTGCTTCTTCTGCTTCTCCTGCTTCTCCTTCTGCATCTTCTTCTGCTTCTGCTTCTCCTTCTCTTTCTTCTGCTTCTCCTTCTGCTTCTCATTCTGCTTCTTCTTCTTCTGCTTTACCTGCTTCTCTTTCTGCTTCTCCTTCTACTTCTCCAGATTCTGCTTCTTCTGCTTCTCCTTCTGCTTCAGGTTCTGCTTCTGCTTCTTCGGCTTCGTCTGCTTCTGCTTCTCCTGCTGCTGCTTCTTCTGCTTCTCCTGCTTCTCTTTCTGCTTTTCCTTCTGTTTCTGCTTCT
>NW_012317502.1:0-1923 GCF_000151885.1 Dipodomys ordii
AGCTTCTCCTTCTCCTGCTCCTTCTGCTTCTCGATCTGCTTCTGATTTTCCTTCTGCTCTTCCTACTCCTAATCCTTCTCTTTCTTCTTCTTCTGATTCTCGTTCTGCTTCTGCTTCTTCTGCTTGTTCTGTTTCTTCTGCTTCAGGTCCTGCTTCTGCTTCATCGGCTTCTTCTGTTTCTTCTGTTTCTGCTTCTCCTGATAATGCTTCTTCTGCTTCTCTTTCTGCTTCTCCTTTTGCTTCTGCTTCTCCTTCTACTCCTTCTCCTTCTTCTGTTTCTTCTTCTTCTTATTCTGCTTCTCCCGCTTCTGCTTCTTCTGCTTCTCCTTCGTTTCCTCTGTTTCAGCTTCTGCTTCTCCTTCTTCTGCTTCTCTTTCAGCTTCTGCTTCTTCTGATTCTCCAACTAATCCTTCTTCTTCTCCTTCTGTTTCTGCTTCTCTTTCTGTTTCTGCAACTCCTTCTGCTTCACCTTCTGCTGCTCCTTCTCCTTCTTCTGTTTCTCCCTCTGCTTCTGCTTCTTATGCTTCTTCTTTTTCTTCTGCTTCTGCTTCTCCTGCTTCTGCTTCTTATGCTTCTACTGCTTCTTCTGTTCTGTTTCTTCTGCTTCTACTTCTCTTTCTGCTTCTGCTTCTCCTGCTTGTTTTTCTGCTTCTTCTGCTGCTTCTCCTTCTGCTGCTTCTTCTACTTCTCCTTCTGCTTCTCTTTTTGCTTCTCCTTATGCTTCTGCTTCTTCTGTTTCTCCTGCCTGAATTTCTGGTTCTACTTCTTCTGCTGCTTCTCCTTCTGCTTCTGCTTCTACTTCTGCTTCTGTTTCTGCTTCTTCTGCTTCTACTATTTCGGCTTCTCCTGCTTCTGCTTATTGTGCTTCTCCTGTTTCTTTTTCTGCTTCTCATTCCTCTTCTGCTTCTCCTTCTGCTTCTGCTTATCCTCCTTCTCCTACTTCTGCTTCTCCTTCAGCTTCTGCTTCTTCTGCTTCCCCTGCTTCTCTTTCTACATCTCCTTCTGCTTGTGCTTGTCCTTATGCTGCTACTTCTGCTTCTGCTTCTCCTTCTCCTTCTTTTGCTTCTCCATTTACTTCTGCTCCTTCTGCTTCTGCTTCTTCTGCTTCTCCTGCTTCTTCTTCTGCATCTTCTTCTGCTTCTGCTTCTCCTTCTCCTTCTTCTGCTTCTCCTTCTGATTCTCCTTCTGCTTCTTCTTCTTCTGCTTTACCTGCTTCTCTTTCTGCTTCTCCTTCTGTTTCTCCTTCTCCTTCTTGTTCTTCTGCTTTTCCTTCTGCTTCTCCTTCTGTTTCTGCTTTAACGGTTACTGCTTCTACTTCTTCTGTTTCTTCTGCTTCTCCTTCTGCTTTTGATTCTCTTTCTGCTTCTGCTTCTCCTTCAGCTTCTCATTCTGCTTCTCCAGATTCTGCTTCTTTTGCTTCTCCTGCTTCTCCTTCTGCTTCAGGTTCTGCTTCTGCTTCTTCGGATTTTTATGCTTCTGCTTCTCCTGCTTCTGCTTCTTCTGCTTCCCCTCTTTCTCTTTCTGCTTCTCCTTCTGTTTCTGCTTCTCCTTCTGCTTCTGCTTCTTGTCCTTCTCGTGTTTCTTCTGCTTCTGCTTCTCCTGTTTCTGCATCTCCTGCTTCTCCTTCTGCTGCTCTTTCTGCTTCTCCTGCTGCTTTTCCTTCTCCTGCTCCTTCTTCTGCTTCTCTTTCTGCTTCTCCTTCTGTTTCTCCTTCTCCTTCTCGTTCTTCTGCTTTTCCTTCTTCTTCGCCTTCTGCTTCTGCATCTTCTGCTTCTTCTGCTACTGCCTCTGCTTCTTCTGTTTCTTCTGCTTCTCCTTCTGCTCTCCTTCTGGTTTTGCTTCGCTTTCTGCTTCTGCTTCTCCTTCTGCTTCTCCAGATTCTGCTTCTTCTGCTTCTCCTGCTTCTCCTTCTGCTTCAGTTCT
>NW_012317503.1:0-1923 GCF_000151885.1 Dipodomys ordii
TTCTACCCTTAATTTCTTCCCTCTTGTCACCTCCTAAATCCAACTTTCCAAAAAAAGTCACCTTATCAATTAAATACTCATTTCTAGTCAGTTTAATCCCCCTAATTATTTTTATAAACTCCAACAAAGAAGCATACATTTCAAACTGACACTGAATAACTATTCAATCCATAGAACTATATTCTAGCTTCAAACTAGACTTCCTATCAATTGTTTTTATTCCAATCGCACTTTACGTAACTTGATCAATTATAGAGTTTTCTTCATGGTATATGCACAATGACCCAAATATTAATCGATTCATACAGTATTTACTCATGTTTCTTATCACTATACTAATTTTAGTATCAGCTAACAATATATTTCAACTTTTTATCGGTTGAGAAGGTGTAGGTATTATATCTTTCCTTCTAATCGGATGATGATACGGACGACCAGACGCTAACACAGCAGCCTTACAAGCCATTATCTACAATCGTATTGGAGACATTGGATTTGTCTTAACAATAGCTTGACTATTCTCCAATTACAACTCATGAGACTTTCAACAAATCTTCTCAATAACTACAAACTCAAATATTCCTATTTTAGGACTTATTCTAGCAGCCACAGGAAAATCTGCCCAATTCAGCCTACACCCTTTGATTACCCTCAGCTATAGAAGGCCCAACACCCGTATCTGCATTACTTCACTCTAGCACTATAGTAGTCGCAGGATTTTTCTCTTAATTCGTTTTCATCCTATAATCGAAAATAATCAAACGATATTAACCATTATCTTATGTATTGGAGCCCTAACAACTCTATTCACAGCAATTTGTGCTCTTACACAGAATGATATTAAAAAAATTATCGCATTCTCAACTTCTAGTCAACTGGGATTAATAATAGTGACTCTAGGAATTAACCAACCATATTTAGCATTCCTCCATATCTGTACACATGCTTTCTTCAAAGCTATGTTATTCATGTGTTCTGGATCTATTATCCATAGCCTAAATGATGAACAAGATATCCGAAAAATAGGAGGAATAGCCAAATTACTTCCATTTACCACTTCAGCTCTAATCATCGGCAGCTTAGCATTAACAGGTATGCCTTTCCTCACAGGATTTTACTCTAAAGACCTAATTATTGAAGCAATAAACACGTCGTATACAAACGCCTGAGCCCTAATCATTACCCTAATTGCAACCTCACTTACTGCGGCCTACAGCACACGAATCATCTTCTTTGTCCTTACAAACTACCCACGATTCCAACCTATAACCCCAATTAACGAAAATCACCCTAACTTGATTTATCCAATTTTACGACTCTTACTCGGCAGCATCTTCGCAGGATATATTATTTCAAACTTTATTAATCCAATTAATACACCAATCATGACTATACCAACTATAATTAAACTAACAGCCCTCATCATCACAATCACAGGATTTGTAATCGCATTAGAACTAAATTCTATAACACTCTACCTAAAACTCTATCCAAATTCATATCACTATAACTTCTCTAACATGCTAGGCTATTTTTCCATTAATTGTACATCGTTACATCCCATTTTCTAACCTATCTTTCAATCAAAAAATAGCTACTTCAACACTAGATTATATCTGAACAGAAAAATCTATGCCTAAACTTATTAGCTCATTACAACAATCAGCATCCTCCTCCTCATCAAACCATAAAGGACTAATCGCAATCTATTTCCTATCATTCCTTCTATCTATTCTAGTCCTAATTCTTATATCTACCTAAACCCCACGAGTCACCTCCACAATAATAAATACACCAACAAACAATGACCACCCCGCTACAACCATCAACCAACTTCCATAACTATATATAGCTCCAACACCTACAGAATCTTCTCGAACTAAAACTATCTCATCATTATCAAATACAACCCACTCATCCACA
>NW_012317504.1:0-1923 GCF_000151885.1 Dipodomys ordii
AATCAACATACATATATATATGCTGTTCACTTCCTATGGGCTCTCCTTTGGATAGGCTTTTTATCCTCTTTCTCTTTGATGTCTTTGCTTTTCATGAAGATGCTTATCTTGGAGTATATCTATTTCACTGTGTGATTGTCCTTATTCGTTTTTAGAGTTCTCTCTGTTCGCTGGTGGTTGTCTTTGAGGTTACACTTCAGAGGAGTATACGAAGTCGGTGGAGGTGGAGGCAGTAGTGTAGGAGGAGGATGAGGATAAGGAGAAGAAGAAGATGAAGAAGAAGATGAAGATGAAGAAGAAGAAGTTGACGAAGAAGAAGTAGAAGGAGAAGGAGAAGGAGAAGTAGAGGGAGAAGCAGGAGAAAAAGAAGGAGAAGGAGAAAGAGATGGATTAGGAGTAGGAGAAGCATAAGGCTAATCAGAAGGGGAAGAAGAAGGAGAATCAGAAGGAGAAGCTGAAGAAGCAGAAGCATTGGAAGCAGGACAAGAAGCAGAAGCAGAAGCAGAAGGAGAAGCAGAAAGAGAAGCACTAGAAGCAGAAGACGCAGGAAAAGCAGAAGCAGCAGAAAGAGAAGAAGAAGAAGAAGAAGAAGAAGAAGAAGAAGAAGAAGAAGAAGAAGAAGAAGAAGAAGAAGAAGAAGAAGAAGAAGAAGAAGAAGGAGGAGGAGGAGGAGAAGAAGAAGAAGAAGAAGAAGAAGAAGAAGAAGAAGAAGAAGGAATTGGAGATGAAGGAGAAGAAGAAGAAGAAGAATAAGAAGAAGAAGAAGAAGAAGAAGAAGAAGAAGAAGAAGAAGAAGAAGAAGACGAAGAAGGAGAAGCAGAGAGAGAAGCAGGAGATAATGAAGGAAAAGGAAAAAGAGAAGGATTAGGAGTAGGAGAAGAAGAAGGATAAGCATAAGCAGAAGGAGAAGATGAAGGAGAAGCAGAAGGAGAAACAGATGAAGCTGAAGCATGAGAAGCAGAAGAAGCAGAAGCAGAAGAAAAAGAATAAGCAAAAGAAGCAGAAGGAGTGTAAGAAACAGAAGAAGGAGAAGGAGTAGCAGAAAGAGAAGCAGAAGCTGAAGGAGAAAGAGTAGAAGGAGAAGCAGAAGAAGCTGAAGCAGGAGAAGCAGAAGAAGAAGAAGCAGCAAAAGGAGAAGAAGGAGCAAAAGGAGAAGGAGAAGCAGGAGAAGCAGAAGCAGAAGAGGAAGAAGCAGAAGGAGAAGCAGAAGGAGAAGCAGAAAGAGAAGCAGGAGAAGCAGAAGAAGCAGAAGCAGGAGAAGCAGAAGCAGAAGAAAAAGAAGAAGCATGAGAAGCAGAAGCAGAGGGAGAAGGAGAAGATGTAGAAGCGGAAGGAGAAGCAGAAGGAAAAGCAGAAGAACGAGAAGGAGAAGGAGAAACAGAAGGAGAAGCAGAAGGAGAGGCAGAGGGAGAAGCCGAAGGAGAAGCAGGAAAAGCAGAAGAAGCAGAAGCAAAAGGTGAACCAAAAGAAGCAGGAGAAGCAGAAGCAGAAGAAGAAGCATAAGAACAAGCACAAGCAGAAGGAGATGCAGAAGGAGAAGCAGGAGAAGCAAAAGGTGAACCAAAAGAAGCAGGAGAAGCAGAAGCAGAAGAAGAAGCATAAGAACAAGCACAAGCAGAAGGAGATGCAGAAGGAGAAGCAGGAGAAGCTGAAGAAGCAGAAGCTGAAGGAGAAACAGAAGTAGGAGAAGGAGAAGGAGAAGGAGGAGAAGCAGAAGCAGAAGTAGAAGCAGAAGCAGAATGAGTAGCAGAAAGAGAAGCAGGAGAAGCACAAGAAGCAGAAGCAGGAGAACCCGAAAGAGAAGAAGAAGAAGAAGCAGAAACAGAAGCAGGAGAAGCAGGAGAAGCTAAGAAGCAGAAGCAAAAGAAACAGAAGAAGCATAAGTAGCAGAAGCAAAAGCAGAAGTAGAAGCAGAAGAACGAG
>NW_012317505.1:0-1923 GCF_000151885.1 Dipodomys ordii
TGTGTCCGTTGTGTCACGCTGTGTCCTCGCTGCATCACACGCTCTGTCCGGCTGTGTCCTCACTGTGTCCCCCGCTCTGTCCCGCTGTGTCCCCCGCTGTGTCACACTGTGTCCCCCGCTGTGTCCCCCGCTGTGTCCCCACTGTGTCCCGCTGTGTCCCGCTTTGTCCCCACTGTGTCCCGCTGTGTCCCACTGTGTCCCGATATGTTCCCGCTGTATCGACGCTGTGTCCCGTTGGGTCCCGCTGTGTCCTCCCTGTGTTCCCCGCTGTGTCCCACTGGGTCCCTCGATGTATCCCCCGCTTTGTCCCGCAGTGTCCCCCGCTGTGTCCCCCTCTGTGTCCCCTGCTGTGTCCCGCTGTGTCCCTCTGTGTCCCCTTGTGACCAGCTGTGTCCCCGCTGTGTCCCGCTCTGTCCCCTGCATTGTCCCTCACTCTGTCTCGCTGTGCCCCCCTGCTGTGTCCCGCTGTGTCCTGCCTTGTCCAATGCTGTGTCCCGCTGTATCCCCGCAGTGTCCCCGCTGTGTCCCGCTGTGTCCTGCTGTGTCCCATGGTGTCCCGCTTTGTCCCCCGCTGTGTCCCCCGCTGAGTCCCGCTGTGTCCCTGTTGTGTCCCACAGTGTCATCTCTTTGTCCCCCGGTGTGTCCCGCTCTGTCCCCCGCTGTTTCCCCCGCTTTGTCTCCACTATGTCCTGCTGTATCGACACTGTGTCCCGCTGGGTCCCGCTGTGTCCTCGCTGTGTTCCTTTCTGTGTCCCACTGTGTCCCCCTCTCTGTCCCCTGCTGTGTCCCGCTGGGTCCCCCGCTGTGTCCCCCGCTTTGTCCCGCTGTGTCTCCTGCTGTGTCCCACTTTGTCCCCACTGTGTCCCGCTGTGTCCCGCTGTGTCCCGCTGTGTCCCGCTATGTTTCCGCTGTATCGACGCTGTGTCCCGCTGGGTCCCCCGCTGTATACCCCGCTTTGTCCCACAGTGTCCCCCGCTGTGTCCCCCTCTGTGTCCCCCGCTGTGTCCCGCTGTGTCCCCTGCTGTGTCCCGCTGTGTCCAGCTGTGTTCCCGCTGTGTCCGGCTGTGTCGCGCTGTGTCCAGCTGTGTCCCTGCTGTGTTCCGCTGTGTCCCCTGCACTGTCCCCCACTGTGTCCCGCTGTGCCCCCCGCTGTGTCCCACTGTGTCCCGCCTTGTCCAATGCTGTCTCCCGCTGTATCTCCGCCGTGTCCCCGCTGTGTCCCGCTGTGTCCTGCTGTGTCCCGTGGTGTCCCACTTTGTCCCCCGCTGTGTCACCCGCTGAGTCCCGCTGTGTCCCCGCTGTGTCCCACTGTGTCCTCTCTATGTCCCCCGCTGTGTCCCACTCTGTTCCCCGCTGTTTCCCCCGCTTTGTCCCCACTGTGTCCCGCTGTGTCCCCGCTGTTTCGATGCTGTGTCCTGCTGTGTCCCACTGTGTCCACGCTGTGTTCCCCTCTGTGTCCTGCAGTGTCCCCCTTTCTGTCCCCCGCTGTGTCCCTCTGTGTCCCCTGCTGTGTTCCCTATGTCCCCCGCTGAGTCCCGCTGTGTCCCCCCTCTGTCCCCCGCTGTGTCCCGCTGTCTCCCGCTCTGTCCCCCTGTGTCTCACGCTTTGTCCCCGCTGTGTCCCGCTGTGTCCCGCTGTGTCCCCACTGTGTCCCATTGTGTCCCCAGCTGTGTACCCCCCTGTGTCCTGCTGTGTCCCCGCTGTATCGACTCTGTGTCCCGTTGGTTCCCACTGTGTCCTCGCTGTGTCCTCGCTGTGTTCCCCGCTGTGTCCCCCGCTGTGTCCCCCTGTGTCATAACTTTGTCCCCCGATGTGTCCCGCTGTGTCCCCCGCTGTGTCCCACTGTGTCACGCTGTGTCCCTCTCAGGCCCCGCTGTGTCCCGCTGTCTCCCGCAATGTCCCTGCAATGTGGCCACAGTCTCC
>NW_012317506.1:0-1923 GCF_000151885.1 Dipodomys ordii
TCTCCTCCTCCTTCTTTACTTCTCCTTTTGCTTCTACTCATCTACTTTTCATGCTTCTCGTTCTACTCTGCTTCTTCTACTTCTCCTGCTTCTCCTTCTACATCTTCTTCTGCTTCTACTTCTCCTTCTCCTTCTTCTTCTTCTCCTTTTACTTCTCCTTCTGCTTCTTCTTCCGCTTTACCTACTTCTCTTTCTACTTCTCCTTCTGCTTCTCCTTCTGTTTCTCCTTCTCCTTCTTGTTCTTCTGCTTTTTCTTCTGCTTCTCCTTCTACTTCTGCTACAACTGCTACTGCTTCTACTTCTTCTGTTTCTTCTGCTTCTCCTTCTGCTTTTGATTCTCTTTCTGCTTCTGCTTCTCCTTCTGCTTCTCATTATGCTTCTCCAGATTCTGCTTCTTCTGCTTCTCCTTCTGCTTCAGGTTCTGCTTCTGCTTCTTCGGATTCTTATGTTTCTGCCTCTCCTGCTTCTGCTTCTTCTGCTTCCCATCCTTCTCTTTCTGCTTTTCCTTCTGTTTCTGCTTCTCCTCTGCTTCTGCTTCATCTCCTGCTTCTCCTTCTGCTGCTCTTCTTCTGCTTCTCCTGTTTCTGCATCTCCTGCTTCTCCTTCTGCTGCTCTTTCTGCTTCTCCTTCTGTTTCTCCTACTCCTTCTCCTTCTCGTTCTTCTGCTTTTCCATCTGCTTCTCCTTCTGCTTCTGCATCTTCTGCTTCTTCTGCTACTGCCTCTGCTTCTTCTGCTTCCCCTTCTGCTTATCCTTCTGCTTTTGCTTCTCTTTCTGCTTCTGCTTCTCCTTCTGCGTCTCCAGATTCTGCTTCTTCTGCTTCTCCTGCTTCTCTTTCTGCTTCAGGTTCTGCTTCTGCTTCTTCGGCTTCTTCTGCTTCTGCTTCTCCTGCTGCTGCTTCTTCTGCTTCTCCTGCTTCTCTTTCTGCTTTTCCTTCTGTTTCTGCTTCTCCTTCTGCTTCTGCTTCTTCTCCTTCTTCTGTTTCTTCTGCATCTGCTTCTCCTGCTTCTGCTTCTCCTGCTTCTCGTTGTGCTTCTCTTTCTGCTTCTCTTTCTGCTTCTCCTTCTCCTTCTTCTGCTTCTCCTTCTGCTTCTGCTTCAATTTCTCCTTCTGCTTCTCATTCTGCTTCTGCGTCTTCTGTTTCTTCTGCTTCTCCTGCTTCTGCTTCTCCTGCTTCTCCTACTTCTCGTGCTGCTTCTCCTTCTGCGTCTCTTTCTGCTTCTGCTTATCCTTTTGCTTCTCCTACTCCTACTCCTTTTCTTTCGCCTTCTCCTTCTCCTTCTGCTTCTCCTGCTTCTCCTTCTGCATCTTCTTCTGCTTCTGCTTCTGCTTCTGCTGCTTCTTCTGCTTCTGCTTCTCCTTCTTCTGCTTCTCCCTTGATTCTGGTTCTTATGCTTATTCTTTTTCTTCTGCTTCTGCTTCTCCTGCTTCTGCTTCTCCTGCTTCTGCTTCTTCTGCTTCTACTGTTTCTCCTTCTCCTTCTCCTCCTTCTTCTTCTTCTACTTCTTCTTCTTCTTCTTCTTCTTCTTCTTCTTCTTCTTCTTCTTCTTCTTCTTCTTCTTCTTCTTCTTCTTCTTCTTCTTCTTCTTCTTCTTCTTCTTCTTCTTCTTCTCTTTCTGCTGCTTCTGCTTTTCCTGCTTCTTCTTCTTCTACTGCTTCTCTTTTTGCTTCTCATTCTGCTTCTGCTTCTTCTTCTGCTTCTCCTATTTCTTCTGCGGCACTTCCTTCTCCTTCTCCTACTTCTCCTTCTGCTTCTGGTTCTTCTGCTTCTCCTGCTTCTCCTTCTGCATCTTCTTCTGCTTCTGCTTCTCCTTCTCCTTCTTCTTCTGCTTCTGTTTCTCCTTCTGCTTCTCCTTCTGCTTCTTCTGCTTCTCCTTCTGCTTCTCCTTCTGTTTCTCCTTCTCGTTCTTCTGCTTTTACTTTG
>NW_012317507.1:0-1923 GCF_000151885.1 Dipodomys ordii
ACAGCGTGGACAATGCGGGAACATAGCGGGACACAGCAGGGTACACAACGGGACACAGCGGGACACAGCGGGACACAGCGTGGGACAAAGCGGGAGACAGCGGGGGACACAGCGAGGACACAGCGGAACACAGCGGGAACACAGAGGGGACTCAGCGGGGGACACAGTGTGGGACAAAGCGGGACACCAAGGAACACAGTGTGACACAGCGGGGGACAGAGAGGGGGACACAGTGGGACACAGCGGGGAACACAGCGAGGACAGAGCGGGACACAGCTGGGGACACAGCGGGGGACAGCGGACACAGAGAGGGGCCACAGCAGGATACAGCGGTGACACAGCTGGACACAACGGAGTACACAGCGGGAAACAGTGGGTACACAGTGGGACACAGCGGGGGACACAGGGGGGCCACAGCGGGCCACAGCAGGGGACACAGCGAGGACACATTGGGACACAGCGGGACACAGCGGGGGACCCAGCGAGGACAGAGCGGGACACAGTGGGGGACACAGCGAGGACACAGCAGGGGACACAGCGGGGGACACAGCGAGGACACAGCGGGACCCAGC
The DNA here is from genome assembly GCF_000151885.1 of Dipodomys ordii. Taxonomy (NCBI): domain Eukaryota; kingdom Metazoa; phylum Chordata; class Mammalia; order Rodentia; family Heteromyidae; genus Dipodomys; species Dipodomys ordii. Next base: position 573 of record NW_012317507.1, read on the forward strand.
GGGACACAGCGTCGATACAGCGGGGACACAGTTTTACACAGCGTGGTACACAGTTGTGGACACAACGGGACACAGTGGGGGCACAGCGGGACACAGCGGGACACAGTGAGACACAGCGAGGACAAAGCGTGAGACACAGCGGGGGACATAGCGGGACACAGCTGGTAACACAGGGCGGACACAGCGGGACCCAGTGGGACACAGTGTCGATACAGGGGGGACACAGAGGGACACAGCGGGGTACACAGCTGGGGACACAACGGTACACAGCGGGGGACACAGGGCGGACACAGCGGGACACAGCGGGGGACACAGCGAGGACACATTGGGACACAGCGGGGACACAGCGGGGACACAGCGGGACTCAGCGCGGGACAAAGCGGGACATCACGGATCACAGCGAAACACAGCAGGAAAAAGCAGTGAGCCTGCGGGGACACAGCGGGACACAGCGGGGGACACAGCGGGACACAGTGAGACACAGCGGGGGACACAGAGTGGATACAGCGGGACACAGCGGGGGACACAGCGAGGACACATTGGGACACAGCGGGGACACAGCGGGACTCAGCGGGGGACATAGCAGTACACAGAGGGACACAGCGGGACACAGCAGGGGACACAGAGGAGTACACAGCGGGACACAGCGCGGAACACAGCGAGGACACAGCGGGACCCAGCGGGACACAGCGTCAATTCAGCAGGGACACAGCAGGACACAGCGGGGTACACAGGTCGGGACACAATGGGACACAGCAGGGGACACAGCGAGGATACTGCAGAACACAGCGTAGGACACAGCGAGGACACAGCGCGACACAGCGAGACACAGCGGGACACAGCGGGGACACAGCAGTAGACACAGCGGGACACAGCGGGGGACACAGCGGGACACAGCGGGGAACACAGGGAGGACACAGCGGGACCCAATGGGACACAGCGTGGATACAGCGGGGACACAGCAGGACACAGCGGGGTACACAGCTGGGGACACAACGGGACACAGCGGTGGACACAGCGGGGGACACAGTGGGGGACACAGCGGGACACAGCGGGACACAGCGGGACACAGCGGGGGATACAGGGGAGACACAGAGGGACACAGCGAGGACACATTGGGTCACAGCGGGGACAAGGCGGGACTCAGCGGGACCCAGCGGGGGACACAGCGAGGACACAGCAGCGACACAGAGGGGACTCAGCGGGGGACACAACGGGGGACAAAGCGGGATACCATGGGACACAGTGTGACACAGCGGGACACAGCGGGACACAGCGGGGGCAATGCGGGAACATAGCGGGACACAGCTTGGGAAACAGCGGGGACACAGCGGGACACAGCGAGGGATGA